>NW_018108342.1:51730-66029 GCF_000183805.2 Loa loa | reverse complement strand
AGGCCTACTCGCCTACTGAAAAACAATAAATTTCATACCTGCTCATCTTGTGAGCCAACAAGAATTGAAGGCGACCGCGGTGTGAGCTGGAACTTATCTTCAGCGGCTAAAGCAAGTTGCAAGGCACCGTTATAGTCTCCCAAACAAAAAGCGACCTGAAATGAACCATAAGCATAGACGAAAAAAAGATGTAATGAATACATAGTAGTGAAATGAGACCTTGGAAGCTAGAAGAGCAGCAAGATAACGCTGTTTAAAATGTTCATCCTCATGAAGTCCTTCGATGACGCTCAGATAGTCGGCCACTTCAAACCAAGTTGGTGTCAGAACATCCCAGTCATCTAATACCTCAATGATCAGTTCCTTTTCGCGCATCGATGAATGCTCACTTTTCAAAGCAAGCAAAAATGCACCTGAATTGAAAATTTTCCCTTGAAGTTTATTTTAAGGTGGTTAATGACCAGTCTATTTAATATTCTTATTTATGATTTTGTTGTTTTCGGCGTAACCACAGCATGCATTCCTATTCATTCTGATAATATATGGAAAATTTTTTCATGCTTTCGCAAATATGATGCTTCGCACAACCATTAGCAATTGCCTGTTGACAACAAACAAATTAAGTGCGACTCTGCTCTCACAAATTCTAAGAACCACATATTCTCTACCCTACTTTGCTGACCACGTTGTCTTTTTTGGTGAATATAAGCTTTAACACAGTTGGTGCAAAAATTACACATCAACTTCCCTAAGGGTTCTACTCTCCGACGAAATCGGAGCACTGACCCAGGTAGTAGCGTAACATAAATTAAATGGCCATGGCCAAGAATGCAGAATGTGGACTATAACACACTTGCGTTTTGAGCTCCACCCGGTTGATTCTTCCATTGATTCAAGAGATAGAGCGTCATCTCGAAAGCCTTCTTCCTGCAATATAAATAGTGCGTTTTTAAACCAACATAACAAACAATACTAATGTCGCGCAGTACCTTCATCCTATCACTTCCACTTACAATTGACTAACGCATTCATAATCTTATATTACTTAGCTTTGCTAATTGGTGAAAACACTTCAACGAAATTACTAAACACGGCTTCAAACCTATACGAACAGATCTAAAGTAATACAAGACCCCATTACCAATGCACCAATGCACAACCTAGCCTTCATCGACTGACATTAAAGTCTTCATTTACCTGAACATAGTTACCATTTTGTCGGATTCATTAAACATGAAGCCGGCTTACCATGCGAAACAGAATCACTCTATATTTTCAATAAACTGATGTGATTCCAATCACGTAAGCTCATATAACAAAACGATCCCTCATTTTAACCTGATAATTATAGTTTGAAAATAAATACGCCGTTCTGTTAACAGTAACGAAAACAAAATAGGAAAAAATGTTTCCGATTTTTATTAAGACAATGAAAGCATAAAACAATGAAATCACAAACATTATAAAAACAGCTTTATTAAGGAAAGAGTACTCCACACTACTGATACGGATTTTCTGGTTGCATTATATATCAAGAGAACGATGATCAAAAACTGATGTCATACGTAAAACACGGCATTCTGAATTGAAACTTTTTCGCACAAAAGTGCAGATTTTGAGTTTTCTCAGATTTTCCAAATAAATCGTGAAGTTCAGATATACAAAAGACTGCCAATGCAATTTTCGCTAAAAGTAAAAAATGAATTCAAGCCAAATTTATGATCAAAAATGGAAATGCTGAACATATGCAAATGTTGACACGTTTGATGTCTGAGGTAGTTTTTTTTTCTTTTTTAATGAAACTTAAATTGCATGATCTGGACTTCAATTTATGAAAGCAGTTAAACGTAATACTTGTGTATGACTGAAAAGAACAATGAAATAGAAAGTCCATATGAAAGACATAATATTAAATCACAACAATTCATGAATCAAAATTCATGAATCTAATTGCTTAGCCTTCAATACAGCGGGAACAGAGCTCGGAGGCAAGATGCGTAATTCCGTAACTAAGGCAGTTATCAAGTCGGCAGTTACAACTTCCTTCCTTTCGTCCATCAAATTATTTACTTCATGAATACCATGGGAAAATGATTGCACCTGTAAATAAATAAGATGGTCCATTTTCAAAAGAGAATAATATTCTCGTATAAATCTCAAAAACGGAAAAACTAATTGAAAACCACGTTGTACCGAGTGATATTTGAAACTACACACAAAACAAAAACTGCTGAATAGAAGTGAAACTTGCCCGATCAACAAATTTGCATGTTTGTGCAGCAATCAAAACTGGAATATTTGAGGCGGAAGCTACTAATGCTATTTGACTAGTCCCACGTTCTGCCACTACGAATCCATTTGACAAAATCGCTGAGCAACCCAACAAAACCATATGACACTGCAAAAGTAAATAAGTATATAAGGTTGATTTTAAAGTTTAAATGAATCTAACATTTTCCGAATGAAAAACTCAATTACATTACCACGAGTTTAACACAAAACCTTTGATCTTACTAAACCTATAATATTTCTACCATTAGAGACATTTAACACACCCAGCATTTAAGTCTAAATGTTTATTGAAAAACAGCTGACCTGTTTCATCAAATAGCCAACCGAAGAAAGCATACCATAACCGCACGGAATCTTCCGCTCACATAATGTCTTCACTAGTTGTCTTCCTGAAAACAAATATGAGTGCAGAGAAACACTACTTTCTTGAACGAACAATGTGATTCCCAATAAAATAATTCCAGCTAAGAAGTAGATGAATTTTTATTATATATTTTAACCTTTATATTCTATAGGAGAGTCCAAGACGTGCACATGAAAGAGCAATTTGTCGTTATGAGCATCCAAAATGATCCGTTCTACCACTGGACACCTGGATCATCACGTTTAAATAATGTGTTTCAACATGGACGGTACTCGAAAAACAAAGTCAACAAAAAAGACATTTCCTAGCAATATAGCTCAATTAAAAGCGCGTGTGACTCAATGAAAATTATGTATTTGGAATTCCGAAATTGCACTTAGAACTAGATTGCTGTCCATAAATACAGAACAGAAACGATATTTCGATAAAAGATTCGTCGTCGTTCTGATATTGTTGTGGCTTTAAATCCATTAAATATTTCCCATGAATTTAAAATTTTCTGAATACAAACCATGAATAAGTGAGCACAAAAACTGTGTTTTTCATCTTTTTGAGGCAAAATGAAGATATAGCTTGCAATGCGAGTTCGAAATTTTGCTGCAAAAAATCATCCAACCAACAATAAAGACGTCCTTTGCCCTGAAAAAAACATTTAAATGGTCATAGTCAATATATTTAAACAGACATAGTCTAAAAACTGAGAACAGCCAAATAATTTCGTAGCAATTTCAATGTGAATGTAATGTCTGATGCTTAGTATATATTTCACCTCTTTTCCTCAATTTTGAAACTTTTTTCTTCTATTTCAATTTTTTCGAACTCGAAAAATTCTTCCAAAATGAACGTGGAAGTAGTTGCAACCGCTAAACTTAATCGAGAAACTTCACGTAAACCGAAAAACTTTGTACAAGAGTCGGAAAAAACCATAAAGACACCGTTTACTGATGAGATAGGAAAACGATAGTTTGAAAGTTGTCGATTTACACAACATGCACTTAAGTAAAGGACTTGAGAGTCTTTGTCGACGAATCCAGGAATAATTTACTAACCAAATACAATTAAAACACTAAAAAAAAAATCGCCATATTTGATTTGTTTTAATTTTATATTCATCAGTAAAAACTGTACTTCTTGTTCAGAAACGGAATCCGGCAGCTGAATAATTTCTTTTTTTAACTGTTTTATCAGATTATCCAGTACCAGCGGAAATGAATACTTTCCGTTCTCCGTCATACAGCTGTAAAAGTAAAACATCAGCACAGAAAGTGAGATAAAAGTTTTAGTACAACTGGACTAAAAAAGATTATTTCCAGTGCTTTTAAAATTTAAATTAAAAAGACAGTCATTTACTTTAACTGCTGCCGAATAACCTGCTCGAGATCACGCGACATGACTTGATTTGGCGAAACAACGTAATCGGACAAGAACTGAAAAAAATGAATTACAAAATTTTATTTCTTTTCTTTTCCACTGAAAATTATTATTATCCTTTTCTTAACAAAAAAAATTAAACAAAAAATACAAAACATATTTACATTACTGTCTAGATACCGCATATCAAGATCAGAACATGGTGGATTAATACTCAATCATTTATTCCTCCGAAATATATGATTTGCCGGATAAAAACTGGATAAGTAAATTTCATAGTAAAAATTACCCGCTTGAAACTCTGCACAAATGCTACGCAAACAGCATCAACACCAACAATACGTTTTGCTTCACATCTGAAATACATGAATGTATCAGTGGAATTTTTACCGTTAAATAAGTCAAGTTATTAATTGATGGAAATGTTGATGTTTGACTACAACGTTTTTTCACTCAATATCCTATGCTTAACATCCGAATAATTCTAGCAGAACCATATGACAAACACGGAGCAAACTAATGATATGCTCTTAATGTTCCTTTTTTTTTAGCATGCAAGAAGAGCTTTTTTTTTCTCTATATAATTTTCTAAATTAAAGCAAAGGACCTGCTCGCGAACTCCAGAAATGAAGGATGTATATTTGGTGTTATCATTTCGGAGAACGATGGTTGTTTTGATGAGCTTTCTTCTTTCTCAGTATCCTTTGTCGTTAGATCTAAATAAAATTATCACTCATTCACATAAGCTTGTAAAAATAGATGGAAATATTCCATTAAGGCTATCACTGCCAAGAACCAACAAACAATGTTAATCCGGTAGTTTATTGTTATCCTCTTGATGATGTGACCGTACATTATACATGGCTGATTTCCTGCTGATATTTTTTTTTCTTTTTCGCAAGATCTCCTCCCGCAAGCTGATTTTTTTCTCAAGATCTCTTGCCACAAGTTCAAGATTTTAATCCACAAAAACCTCTTACTAATCCAACAGCAAACTGTTATAGTTTAGACCTATGACTAAAAAACATGAAAAAACCAATTCCATAACTGGGCACAATAAAAATTGATACATCTGTACCGAAATGAACAGCTCTGAAAGGCTGTGAGGATCGAAAACCACTCGGAAATCCAGGATCTTTCATAAGCTTGAATGGACTAACACGTTGCTGTCCAGTACCATCTGAAGTTGGGCATTCTCTTTCCCGATTCACTCTTTTTTCTAATACTTTTTCTCCATTCCCAAGCGCATTATTCTGCTTAAATGTTTTCTTTGCCTTTGCCGCAACAACTGAAATATGAAGACATTCACATATATTTACTTTTTAAGGACTGCAAGCAGATGATGAAATGTGTATTCATGAAAATCTAATTCTGTGCACTAATCAACAATGTTAGTGAACATATCACTTAAAAATCAGGGATAAACAGAGAGAGAGGGAAGAGAAAACACTGACCTTTTCTTGCCTTCGTTTCAGCAGCTTTAGCTTTACGTTCCATTTTGATTTCTTCTCTGGACCTACTGTCCTGTCGATTACCAGTCTGGTTTAATCCTTCCGGCATCTTTTTCAACTGCGATGAAGACGGTTTGTTCGTTTTGTCATCAATTTGCAAGTTTTCAATTTCTGCTACCAACTTCTCTTTCGCATCTTTCACCTTAAGATATGGAAAAAGGATGGTTTGTTTGGCCGCAAGAAATATGGCTACTAAAGGACTGATTCATTAATTTTGTTAATATCTTGTGAATTTATTTGAAGTTGAGTGCATACTTACATGATCTACATCGCTGGCTGACAACAACGACAGACATATCCTGAGGCAGTCTACGGCGACGTCGAATAGGCGCACCAATCCGGTAGCCACCTTATCTGCTCTCATCCCCTTAGGATTGCTAACCTAAAGTAAAACCATGTCTTCCTCAGGGCTTGACTAATATATCAGTTTACTGGACTCAATGAAGAATGCTCGGTGAATCAACCATTAAGATTTCCTCTTCCTTCTCGAGCCATATCTTTCAAAATAGACTCACCTGGTCATATAATGCGCCCTTCTTGTCTCCGTTGCTCACGTTCATTGTTGCACGTACAATCAATGATTACCCATACGTTATACTTACCAAACTAGACCTTTTCCAGCCCAAAAACATAATGTCTGTCCTTTTCGCTACACGCTAAACCCGCCCATTGCATATGCAATATGAAGGAGTGGTAGATCCGAGCTCGAAATACTCATTGGAAGATGTTTGGTCAGTTAGGAAGGCTTGAATTCTCACAGTGCCCGGCCTGTGGCTATTGAGTTAGCTGATTATAGGGTTGAAAGGATCGGTAAATTGGACGTATGACGCAGAGAAGGGAAGTAAAGATCATGATTGCTTCACATCCCAATCTCGGAGGGGTTGGATAGGTCTTCGGAATAATACAAGATCACGTGCCAGTCTAGAAATCGACTCACTCTTTTTGTTCTCTAGTTCCACTGCTGCTGCATAGGATGTGGAGAATGACATGAAGGCTGATCCATGTCAACTATGCATGTGTTCTAGTCCATCTGCTTAGATATACGAAGGATAATCCTCACTAATATGTCAATGAATGACTAATGAAATCAAAAAAATGATCGTCTCATCCTGATTGATCCAAGGTATTCTACGTCGAACAATTTTGTTAGACATATTCTTAGAAACCTTCCAAATAATTCGGTTATAAATTTTATTACACTGAATGGAGAGGATTTATGCAAATATCTTACGAATTTTTCCAAAATTCCCGTGTATGGCCAGTACCTGAAAGGGAAGAACCGATCGTATCCCCCAAAAAATGTTGAGAAGTGCTCCCGGAAGAAACATAATGAGTTTCCAGACTTTTGAAAACTTCATAGTGGTGCACATTTGAAATGTAACTTGAAGCGATTTGGCCAAAATTTGATGTATAAGTAAAAGTTGGAAATTCCCATCAAAGCAATGTATCACGAATGTTTTTCGAAGTACTCCGATTGCAACAGTCGGGTGAATAAGACAATACCTCGGGGGTTTAAACAAAACGAATCCGGTCGTTCTCTGATCCATCCAAGAAATTTCTTTTTGCTTATTTATTATCTTTATCGTTTAAATATGAAGCAGATCAGCCGTTGATGTTTGCACACACTCTAAAAAGAATCAAAGTTGCCAATCTTCTTACTATCAGTCAAGATCTGTGCACTGTTGTTCCGGCTTTTTCAAACATCTGGTGATCAAGGAATGCGTGTCCACTCATCTCTTCGCGGTTATCGTCACGTAAAGCTCCATTAAAATGTTGCTCTGCCAATCTCTGTCGATGAGAGCAGTGATGATTTGTCTTGCCATTAGCTGAAAATCTTTTGTGCTTTACTCCTGACCTTGACTGTTTGATTGTTTAGTAAGATCACCTGTCACGGAGTTATCTTTGTTTTATACTGAATAAAAAATTCTCAGTTTTTTATATATTCAGTCCGATCAATCAATCCAAATACATGCAGCGTAAAGGGGGTGATATTGGAAGGAAATGACTGTTTTGAATTGATCGAATGTTTTGTCAAAATTATATTTTAGATCATTTGGCAAATGTGCGACATAAAACCGCTATGCTTTTACAAAATGTTAGATATGGTGATCCTAGAGGTGTCTTAGACAGTTATAGAGACTTAGAAATTCCGTGAGCAATTAAAGTGATCTGAATGTGCGCTATGCTGTTATAGTGATCCTGGAGGTGTCTTAGACCGTTATGATGGTTCTAGAGGTGTCTTAGACAGCATCTATTTGCTAGTGTTTAGTTATATTCATTATTTTATGAGTGCTATTCATCTATTCTTTTCTCTTACATGCGGTAATTGAAAAAAAAAGAAAAAAGAATTTCAACATTGTGTAATACAAAAATTTCTGTCACGATATGATATCATTTATTTAAACCTGAAATGGAGACAATCCAATTATGTTTGATATCATCTCATTCCAATTCTTCAACGAAATCTCTCCTTCATGTTTTTGCTTTTGAAAAGAGATTTGATGTCATTTAAACGTTATACGTGTTTCTTACGTATCGCCTATAAACCAAACCTAAATCACTGCAGTGGCTCACATTCCTCTCTTTGTTTTGATGATATTACTAATGTATATTGTAATTATAAAATAAAATGTAATTATAAAATATTGTAATTATAAAATGTTTTTCTTCAATTTTAGCAATGTATGAATAGACTTCCTTAACAAAACAAAATTCATATGATTAATTAATGATAATTCCATTTGTGAAAAAAAAAATTATAGAAAGCAAAAATAACTCGATATATACTCATTCTCTCTGACTGTCGTTTAAAGAGATGCACAATTTTATTCAGTTGAAGTCTGTGATTTGATTCTGGATGAAATAATTTTTACATCTGAAGACATTACCTTGTTAGATGATTCATTCTCTTTCCACAATTTAAAATTTTATAAAATCAGCTTACTGTATTTTTTACTGATTTTTTAAGTGGCTCTTTGTTGGCTTCTGTTTATCTTGCTCATGACTTTTGGGCATAGTGGTTTTTGTCATTGTTCAGTTGCCATCTGTACAGTTTATTAAAATTGATTGATCAACTGATGAATGTGTTAGCGCAATGAATGTGTGAAGTTTCAGGAAATCTGGGATTCTATTCTTGTGAAGTCTTCAAGACCTACAAATATACTTCTGATTTTAATTCCATATTCACTCTTGGCTCTTCTCGTTCACATATTTTCTCATACCTTTTCTCATCTTCGTTTATACCCACCGAAGCAAAGTCGAAATTTACCATTTGCAATTTTGTTTCGCGATCTATGACCTTACTAACCGCGTTATGGCCATTTGATAAAACGAAATCTAACAAACTTGTTATCGAATGGAAACAAATCAATTATAAGTACTTGTTGATGTGGGATTGGAACTGCTTCAAAAAAATTTAAATGGCAGTACATATGATTAAATCATAACCGTTATTCGGTTATTACCATGCGAACTACCGCAGGAGGCATGAAAAATGGAAATCTTTAGCTTTTGTTTGGTTTTTTAAATATTGAAATCTGACGAATCAATTTTTAAATCGGAAGCTACGTCTTTTAGATTTCTCGGATATCTGCAGAAATCATCTGACATTATGTTTAAAATTCAACTTACCAGCAATGTTTAATGGATAGTAATGAGGTTTAAAATGATACGGTTATATGTTGTGATTTGTGGTATCTATTTTAGAGGTTCTCAAACAGAGAAATAGAACATTCAATTGAAGTCGCACCATCAACAAAAATAGCAAAGAAGCTTCGGCAATATGCAATGAAGAAGTCACATCCTCAAATGGCCAAAGTATCTAGACATTAAAAGTTGATTTAACAAATACTCTTGTTGAATATGCGCTGCATTTTTTGAGAGTAAAATCACGACAATGCCGCCACTTGCCATCATGATGAATGCGATGTCGATTGTTTTCGTCAAGAGCGATATTCCCTATGGCATTTCGCTCTCTTGAGGAAGTAATTTTTGTACAACTTTTTTACTGAGAAAATTATTTTCAAATATTTGTAATTAATTGTTGTTAATGAACAAACATGAGAAGGAACCAACTGTCAGCTTAATTAAGTCAGGTGGTAAATAATAATTTGAACTAAAGTTTCAATTATTGCTGACTAATCAAAAATTTATGTCCATACTGCATTAAAATGAAATACCTGAAAATTACTAAACTTGTTAGAACAGGTTTTGTTCTTTTCTTGTTCTATATGAAAAAAATAAAGAGTCCCTGAAAAAATCCCATTTCTCTTCAGTTGCAAAGTTAAAATTTTTTCCATGCATTATCTCATATAATAATCATTGTCTTATTCCTTTCTCTATTATACAGCTTGGCACAAAAAACTATAATAAGCGTAGTGACAAATGACACATACCTTCCCACTAATTTCTGTTCGTCAAAACAGCAACTGTGTCAACACTGAGATGTCATGTGTGCAAATCACTACACCCAGATGAATTAATTCTCTTCCAACAAAACTATGTAGTTTATTTCTCATTTTAATTCACTATAGCAGCCAAAGATAATGACAATACCTGAAAATGAAAAAAAAAATTAAAATTATTATTCATTTATTCAAAAGTGAGTGCTATCTTCAAAAACCAAGAATTCATTTTGGAAATTGATATCGAAACGATCAGAAGTACTACTAAGTTATACATGTTTACCATATCTAAAAGGCTGTTTAAGGTACTTCAAATAAGGTCAATACTTCCTAATAGAATAAAATTAAATAGAAAAAGAAATGGGTGTATCTCTCTTGTGTTTGTGCATTCAGTCTTCTTAGTGTTTCTTTAATGTCGTCCTTAATAATGCTTTTTGATCTAAACCGTTTTTTCTTTGATATCGTCCTTAATAGTGCTTTTTGATCTGAACCATTTTTCGGGTCATCCAGTATAGTCGCGTGAGGATTAAACTAATAGTAATCGAACTATCGTCATGATCTCCAGTACCGTGTTATCTTGACCACGATAGTTAGGACAATTAATTATATTCCTAAACTGATTTTAAAGTGATAACCTGATTGAATTGAACTTTCTTTTCAACTTCTTTTTTTAAGTAGAGTTAATGAATTCGAATGTTGTGTTCCATGTTGTCATCAATCATTTTAAGAAGTTCCTAAAAATTTTCAAAACTGAAATACTGAGCTTATTTCTTCGCCCAAAAGGATTCGTTATTTTCAACACCTTTTATTTATAATTTTTAGACTATTTCCTATTTTCTTGTAGTCCTACTAAGTGATAAGGTGGACAGTTTTAAAACTCTTGAAATTCTCCAATTTATGTAACATCCTGCCAAACTGGGTTTGCAAAATGGCGAGGACCAGATGCAAATTATCCTTAGAGGCGATGTCACAATCAACTCTTTTTCCTCTCTATCTCACGTACTTCTGAATCATCATGAACCAAATATTGAATTCCCGTAAAAAAGATACAGGGAGATTGTTGCATGTAAGACTGGGAACTGCCATCTTGGAGTAAGATTGTAAGAAGTCCCGTCGCCTTCGATCTGTCATGAAAATTCTCGAGAAAATGCTGTGCAAGTATAATAGGTAGGCAGCATTTGTTGAGTAAATCTGTTAATTGCTGATATCCGAGCGGCTGAATACCGGTTCATGCATCGGTTTCTCATATGTTGGAGGAGTGAAAGTCGGTCGTTCGCAGGGAATGGTTGCTGAAAGGAGAGAAGATGGGTAAGCTATAGGGGTAATGATTGGTTTCGATGACAAAGTCTATATTACACAACTCTGTCAACTTCCCAGTTTGCCATAATCGAGCGGTCGTCGGTCGGTTATTTTACCCTTGAATGTCGCAAGTCCCCCAAGATGATTTGTCTTTCTTCTGAAAGGGTATTTTATCTCTATTACTTTTTTATTTTTTGATGTTTTAAGTCTTTAAGTCACAGGTCAAGTGGAGAAAAGAGGTAAAATGGTTGATGTATGAGTAATTAATTAGACTTTTTCACCATCTAGTTCATTTTACGTCTGCAAGCTTTCTATATTAATACAAACTATTACTAGGTGTTTCGATCATATTTTTTGAAATAATTTTAAAAGATGTGAAAGGATTTGGAGTGATAAAAAACATCATAAACACTCAAGTTTTCTAAAAGCTAATTTATTGCGATTAAATAGAATTTTTAATTTAATGAATTTTATCTGTTCAGCTCTTTTTTCTCCTGTTGGTTCAGTTGTTCCATCTTCATTTGTTTTTGTGGCGGTTATTGTCATATGTCCGCCGTATTAAACAGCATTATTTGTTAAGTTTTAAAATAAACTAAAACGGTTCGAGCATTCCCATTCTATAAATCTTTCATAATATTATTTCTTGAAGAATCATTCTTTGTTAAAAGTACAAGGGTAACCAGAGGGTTTACACAGATTGGACATGATACTATCTTTCAAACAGGACGTTATTTTATAGGGGAAAACTATCTTCTCGTAAGGTGATCTTGGTATGAGTCATTTTTCTGTATAAGTTTATCAACAGATATTATGTAATTAGTAATTAGTAATTATTACAGTAATTCTTAGTAGTTACATCATATTCGACGACTTTATATAATGTTGTATGAATAATGTATGTGTGAATTAACAGAAATAATAACAATTGTTTATATAGTAATGAGGACAGTCTCTGCTACTTTAATGGTCATTAAGTTATTAAACTAATACTTATAGAAACAACCCTATTCCACTTCAGTTCATTACTAAATTATTACATATTTTCTATCCATTCATTCTACAGAAACAATCATTTTATGCATTGATTTGTATTCTTTTTTCAAAAAAAAAAAAGAAAAAATCCATTACATTTTGTGATTAACACTATTAGTTCTTACCTGTGAAATGATTCTTTTCATTTTTTATTTTTAATAATTGACCGAATAATACAAATTTCTTGCATACTTTAAATTTGCAGTAAATTAGTAGTGATGCCACTTACCAGTATCACTTAGGTAATTAAGGATGTAATGTTTCCACCTTTTATACGTAATACTTAAGTCGCGGAAATTTTTTAATTGGAATGAAAACTTAGCAAAATTTAGGGTCATCAAGCAGCAGCAGCAACAATAACAGAAACAATGACGAAGCGTCGTAGTAGTCAACCAGATATTCGTAGTAGGACCGACAGTCAGTCTAGTTTAATGCGTCGGAGGAGCATTACGGAAACGTACCCAAGGCCTTCTGTTTTTGGAGGACGTACGTATTAAGTTGACATTTTTTTCTGCTCTTTATTCTTTTATTAATTGCATTTGTATGCTGATATATTGCCCCATTTATTATATTACTTAGTTCCCCATCTAACAGTCATATCTATTCATTGACAGCTTTTTCACTTATTTCATATACTGACAGATAGAATACCGTCATTCCAAAGTAACAAGTAATATAATTAAATTGCTTGGGAATTCTTGACAGCTTCTTATATAAAGTAAAAATAAGGGCTGCTTTTCGAGTTATATAAATTTATTACAGAATACCAGATAAGGGGGCGATTTATTTTAAGAAGCATTTAAATTATAAATTTCATTTCCTTATCAGTATTCTAATGAATTACCACAAAAACTTTTTTTTTTTTTTAGATGACTTATTGCTCGATCCTCTTTTCACTGTTCAATCCATGCAAGTGGGAAATCATCCAGAGAGTGAGCCTCTTTTTTGCTATTTGAAGGAGTATATCGTAAAATTCCTTGCTGGGTTGCATTTCTAGAAATAAACTGTCCTTTGCGCTCAAAGCGCTGACGCAATAAAGCTTGTTCATCCTTCACCATAATTCTCCCTTTTTACGCCTGCAAAATTTCAATTTTCGAAAAAATTTGAATCCTTAATTTGCAAAAATCCAAACAATTTCAATGAGATATGGCTAGGAAAAAATTATGAACTATTTGGATTTTCCGGAGTTTCAGGTCCAATACATAATGTTCGGGAGCTTTTGGAAGCGAATTTAGAGGAAACTCCATTGATTTATACCGAAATGCTGGATTTGGACAAGGATGATAAGGCCAGAAGACAATGGAAACAAATTGCCAGGTTAACTGCATTTTGCTTATTTTCCCTTTTGAAATAAATTATTTCAATAAGATCTGATTAGTGTCACTTTTTCATCATCATCATGATCAAAGTTCGTGAACGAAAATATGGGAGGGATTCTACTCACACTTGCTTCAAAAGCGCTGATGGTTAAAAATGCTGATGCTGGATAGGCAGTTCTGGTTCAAAAGGCATAGCAGCAAGCCTCCTTAGGCAGTGTTGGTAAAGCACAGTTCTTTCTGCGTTCTGTTTTCCCCTCCAGGTTGATTTTGTATTCTCAAAGAATCAGCAACGTTATGGATAATGTGTGTCCATGTCTCCCAGTTCGAGATCAGAGCGGACCATTGATGATAGGTTAATGTGGCCAATGCCGAAGCATTGTTTCCAGGGGTCTTTATATCTCTCCTCTTTGGGACTGTTTTGCGAAAGCCGGCGACGGGTTCACCGTAGAGCACAATCTAGGGAAGGGGAAGGAGAGAGGGGGAGGGGATGATCCTTCATCCTGGAGATGTACCCTCCTTGCGCAGCTACGTTCTCAGTTCTCAGCAACATAGCTTCAGTACTGGTTACCGCTCCATGTTCAAGAACGGGTACATTAGTCATGTAATCAGTTCAATGGATATTTAGGATCGTACAGAAGTAAGCTTCGAGGAGTCACAGATGGTAGCGGTAGATGACCCGTGATTCAGACCCATATAAAAGAATAAGCG
>NW_018108342.1:49188-51298 GCF_000183805.2 Loa loa | reverse complement strand
TTGTTTTATACCATTGATTGTTGGATGACGCCATCGATATCACGTTTCATACTATTGATTAAGAACTCAGAGAGTGCATCACATATATGACTTGGCCACGCTTATCCTCATGTAACGCATAATCCTTTTGAAAAAACATCCTAATCGTTTCAAGATCTGTTATAGGCCTTTTTTGCTCACAGTATCAGAACTTTTGATGAGGTTCACGGAAGTTATTAGCTTAGAGTCCATTGTTCTGTTCTCTGTGTTTCTTTTGCAGTTGTCTGAGAACAAACAATATGTCATTGGTACTCTTATTGGCTTTGAAACCACATTGAGTTTCTGAGATAGGAGGTAGTAATCTGTTTTTTGATTTTTTCAAGCAATTTACCAGCAACAGAGAGTAAAGTAATACCTCGGTAATTTGAGCTGTTTGATTTTTCTTCTTTCATCTTGTACAGGGTGATGATGACCGAATCACAGAGATCTCATGGTAGTTCACTATTTTTGCAGGAACCATAGCGAGCGCGTGAAATTTAGCATCGAATGCTTGACCTTTATGCTCCTAGACTTCAGGTAGGATTCCACCAACCCAAGTTACTCCGTCAGTTTTCATATGCTGTATAGCCTTAAAAGTCTCTACCATAGTAAGGACTATATTCAATTCTTTTTTCACAGGTTGTGTAATTTGCTGAACTGCTGAACCTTGGAATACACGGTTGGCACTGAAGAGAGTTTGGAAATGTTCAGACCATCGAGTCAGGATGAGGTTTTCTCTGTGAGAAGCATTTGGTTATTTGCACTGTGTAGAGCTTTAAGTATGGTTTATGGGTCCGTACACAGCTTTTAGAGCCAAATAGAATCCTCCGTGTTCACCGGAATCTGCACAGAGATGAATCTTTTCGACTAGATTGGTCCACCACTTATTCTACATGTCTCGAAATTTCTGTTGAAGCTTACTGCATGCAAGACGAAAGGCTCTTTCCTTTCCTTACATGGTAAGATGGTGAGCTAGTTCTCTTTGTCAGCAATTCCTGAATGTCTTGGTTGTTTTCATCAAACCAGTCTTTGTTTTTCTTGAAGAGGAATCCTAAGGGTTCTTCGGAAGACTGCAGGACGATGTTTTTAATATGTTGCCTAAACATGGATCTGTGAGATGGTCTTCAGGTCTATTTAAAGGTTGATCTGAAAACTGTCTTTTACTGGGGCTGTTTGAAGATTGTTAAATTTGAGCTTCCTCCTTGGAATTCCGATCCTCTTAGGTTTAGGCTTATAGTGGAGGTTAAGTTTGTATTGCACTAAATGCTGGTTTGTTTGACATTCTTCACTCAGTATGATAGAAATCGTGAACTCTCTGACGTATAAGACATAGTCAATAAAGTGCCAATGCTTGGGTCGGGAATGCATCAGATTATCTCTGCTGTCTCTCTGCTGGAAGATAGTGTTTGCGATGGTGAATTGCTGATCTGTACAAAATTCTAACAGGAACAGTCCGCTATCATTGCAGTTTTTGCACCGTCTTGTCTAGTACTCCTTTCCAGGCTTCAGAATTCCTTCCTGCTCTGGTGTTGAAGTCATCAAGGAATATGACCTTGCAGTCTGCAGAACCCTTTAAATGAGAAGGCGCAGGTCGGTGTAGAATTTGTTTTTCATAAGATCAGCTTGCAGAGTAGGGACAAATATGCTGAAGGAAATAATATGCTGCTTGTTGTGTAGTGGAAGGCGTAAGGAGATAATGCGATCGGAATAATCTGTGGGCAAATTATTGAGTTTAAGGCGGTGGAGTTTTTAGTCATTAAGCCATCTCTTGCAAACTAATTTTCGGGTTTGCCCAATCAATAGAATGTATAGCAGGCACTATGTTCTTTGAAGTTGTCTTCCTGATGAAGATGAACTTCAAATTTCACTCAGAGCAACAATGTCGATGTTGAGTCGTGTTAGTTTGTAGGCATTAGAGTAAAAGAACGTACAGGACGTCTATTATTAAGCATGGTTCTGATGTCCCAACATTCACTAAAACACCTTAACAAATTGAACACACTTTTGAAAGCAGGGGTATGCCTTTGTGTTTTTGTCGTTGTTCGAACGCATCAGAAAATGCCGTTGACCGCGGTCAGCCAACCGGGTGGTG
>NW_018108342.1:35213-48963 GCF_000183805.2 Loa loa | reverse complement strand
ATAATCTGTAGGCAAATTATTGAGTTTAAGGCGGTGGAGTTTTTAGTCATTAAGCCATCTCTTGCAAACTAATTTTCGGGTTTGCCCAATCAATAGAATGTATAGCAGGCACTATGTTCTTTGAAGTTGTCTTCCTGATGAAGATGAACTTCAAATTTCACTCAGAGCAACAATGTCGATGTTGAGTCGTGTTAGTTTGTAGGCATTAGAGTAAAAGAACGTACAGGACGTCTATTATTAAGCATGGTTCTGATGTCCCAACATTCACTAAAACACCTTAACAAATTGAACACACTTTTGAAAGCAGGGGTATGCCTTTGTGTTTTTGTCGTTGTTCGAACGCATCAGAAAATGCCGTTGACCGCGGTCAGCCAACCGGGTGGTGGCTAGAGATAAGTTTTTTTTTTCTTCTCTAGGCCGCTTTCCACGTGGAGTAAGCTTTTCTTGCATAAGGCTGCTTGGTCAATCAGGATATTGCCGTAAGACTGTCATCGAGATTGACTCCGTCATCTCCGGAGTCAATCTCGAGCGGCCAATATCCTAAACCGCCTGCACGCATGGTTACTTTGAGGCTTCCAATGCACTTTATCAGTCACCGTTTAGTTCCTCGCCTGTCGCACAAGTCTTTACAATTGGGCATATCTTTCGAGTCTGCGAAGGCACAAACTGTGCCTTCGCAGACTCGAAACTTTCTACTCCTTTCACTCCTTTGGATAAAACAGCGAAGTCCTCGCCACATAGATTTAACTAGAATATTCATCTCTGAGATAGATGGACTTGCAGAGTTAAGTGAGCTTCATCTGTCTTGGTTTGAGATTAGAGTCTTCTCGCAGAATACTTGCCGGAGACTACGAACCTATCCTGCCCGTAGGCATACTTTTCTGACCCTTCAGTTGAGACTTATCTGACATGGCAGACTTTACCGACAACATATGCCATCGCCAGCATAGCTCGCAACCTCACTAAGGCATGCTTCTCCTGTTAAGGGGATTTCTATGGAAAAGAGTCAGCCATCACTTCACACTTTACATCAAAATGGTGAATTAATCATGAACTACATCGCAACATCAATTGATGAGAATGGTTGTATTCGAAATGTGCTATATTCAGGAAATAGTCTCTCGATTTTAAAATCTGGAATCTTGGAATTCTAGCAAACTTTTAGATGGATCAAGTATGAGCAGACAATTGAAGGTGACGGTACCCGATTTTCCAAACCACACATCACTCTTCTATCGGTCATTGGTTTGATACAACTCAAGAATTGTCTTCGTAAAGGAGTTATTATGTTAGATGTTGAAGCACATTCCTTTAAAGAAATTGCAGGTATTAGTTTTTCTACCACATCAAAGGCCCATGGTTGTGTCATATCTCAATAATCATTCAAATATTCACATCGCAGTATCCAGAAAATAAAATTTCCAGAATTTCCAAAACTTAAATTCTCAGAAATAATGTTTTGATGCAAATGATTATGGAAGTAAAGGGATATTAAAGTACCGAAATGGTCCGCCTGAATTTCATTTCCTTCATCTTCAAATATCATTAATCTTTAATTTTTCCGACAAAATATGCGCTGCGTGGGTGGAGCGCGGATTAGTGGAAGCAGAAAATTCAGCTTCTGTGAAAGATTTATTGCTGTGCCCGAAATATCACCTTATTGGTACGCGTATGCTTTCATCCAGTGAAATCAAAAACGGTTTGAATTTCTTGATTTTAATAAAGATCTCAAATTATTGCTGCTATAATTACTAATAGGTCAGTAGTGCTTTAATTATGTTAACCAATGAACCTTGAGAGACGAATGATTTAGCATTCAGATGTGAAAACTGTTATCAAAAAATTGCCAAGTGAAAGTGCCGAGAATGATCTGCAGGAAGAAAATATTCTTGATGTATGTCTTATCTTCTTCATTTTATTTAACGTCGATTAGTGCCAAAAATAGACAAAATAATCAAATATTCTGTTGTCTATTCTTTCTTTTGTAGGTGTTAAGATGGGAAGTTACTGAAGAAGCTGTAACTTCCCATTGGAATTCCATCTCACTGAAGAATTTAGGGATTCAATAATCTGATTTCTTTAATGCTTTAATCAAAAATTAACGTGCACTTTTACTGGATTTTTACATCGAACTTCGTTTAGATATTCAAGATTTTGCACTTCTTTGCAGTTAACATCCAAAGAGATGAAAAAATTAGTAGAAGGTACAGAAGGAGCAGTTATTATGGTTGGAATTTTTAGTGGTATTGATAGACCAGTATGCGCATTTCTTCGACTTGATCAGGCTAAGGTATTTTTTTATCGCAGTTCATTAATGATTTATAAGTATCAAATTCTTTTTGAGAGAATACAGGATTTTTGGATTCTATTTCATGCTCAAGGGAATTCCAGGTTTTTTTCCCGGAATTACCGAATGTTCCAATACCTTTAAGATTCGTATTTGTATTACTCAACCCTCATGATCATTACGACAATGAAACTCGTGGCATTGGTAGGACTGTAGGTGCACTGCTTTCGGATGAGGTATCATTTTGAAATAATAATTCGAATAATTTCAGGCATGCTAGGGTCAGTGATTTGAAAACTTTATTTAAAAAAGTGTATTTTGGTAATAGCTAATCTCTATTTCGCGTAACAATTCACTTTGTTTGGATTTGAAAGTCTCAAAAGACTTGTCAAATCTAAACGGTTTCTGAATTTTTCAGAGAGTTTCAAGAAAATGAAATTTGCTATATTTCTATTGGCTGTTCATATTTGCAGATATTTAGGAAGGTAGCGCTATGCTCGCTTGAACCGTACACGATTGCTGATGCACTGGAAGAATTTTTTGCGCAAGTTATTGTTATACCACCTGGAAACTGTAGTATTGAAACACGATGGGAACCAAATGCTAACTCAGATCAGGTTTGCTTGAAGTTTTGAGTTTACGAGATTGAAAATTTTGAAAAATTAGAAACTATCCAAACCTCCCTCATGATGAAAATTCATAATTTAGGTGGCTCGATCGGTCGGAATGCTTTATGCTTCATACGATGATCCATTTGATGCAGAACCAGCTTTGGATGGTAAAAAGGACATACATACCGATATCGTGCGCACCGGTTGCATATTTGGCGGCTTGTGTAATGATATCAAGTAAGTCAGAAACTTTAACGAATCAGCAACTTCATTTTACTCATTAATTCTGCTGTGCGATGTGACTGTTATCATATCCATTTTGGACAATGAGAGAACCAATTTTTACAATTGGTTTTTGATTTCTCTAATTTCTGAAACTTGAAATCGCGTAATCGAAAATTTAAAATTATAACTTTAAAGAGTTTAGACGTAAAGCACCACACTTTGTATCCGACTTCACTGATTTCTTTCACGGCCGATGGAGTCAGTCCTTTGCGGCAGTTATATTTTTATTTTTCGCAAATATTACATCGATTATAACATTTGGTGCTGTCATGGAACGAGCATTGCATCATCAAGTTGTACGAACATCTTTGCATTGATTTTAGGATTATTTTGGAATCGTACAAATGACCTGAATAATACGAACAGTCTTACAGCATTATTCAGACTTTTATGAGACAATAAGAAGAAGCGAAGTAGAAAAAAAATGATGAAAACTCAGTGAATTTAGCCTGGTGAAATGAAAGAACTGAAATTAATACTGTTAAAAATCATTGAAGAGTTAGAGAACTGAATTTGATTAAGCTGAAGTGGACTGCATGAGCACTTCATTCCTTCTATTCAAAGTTCAATTTCAATCTATATTTAGGCAGCTATCGAAAATATTCTGTGTGGAGGTATAAGTGGAGTCATATTTGCTCTCTTTTCTGGGCAACCGCTTAATATTCTGTCAGCAACTGGTCCAACACTTGTTTTTGAAACAATTTTGTTCGATTTTTGCTTGTAAGTAATAATATTCGATGTTTTCTTTAAACAGCAAATAGTTTCTTGCTTAGATATTACCGCAAATTTTAATCATAAATTGTAGAAATTTTTCTGGTTCAGAACAAATGGTTGGGAATTTTTACCATTTCGATTTTGGGTTGCTGTATGGATTGGTGTCGTACTGCTTATTTTGGTTGCCACCGACATGTCCGCTCTTGTTGGTCTAATTACTAGGTATCATTATTCTTTTTTTTAAATTGATGACAGAAGCGATTTTTTTTAGAGTGAAAATAAAAGGTAGGACAAGTTTCCAAGAAATTAACAGTTTGTCTCATAGTACCACATTCGCAATAGTTATGGCGTCATAACTGCTTACTAATTCTGCCTTTCCGTACGGAGCATGCATTGTATGTGACCTACCAGAAAACGTCGGATGCTGCATTACTTTATACCTATCCTGTTCGTTTGTCTTTTTTTTTTTTGCGAAATTAGATTTCAGAAAGAAGGAAAATATGATTTGTAAAAAATATATTTTAGGTTTACGGAAGAAGCATTTGCGGCATTGATATCAATTGTCTTCATAATTCAATCCTTTGAAAAACTTGTTGAAATCAGTCACGATGCGCCAATCATTGTTGACCCTAAGGTTCATTTTAATTAATTATTTTGTCTTCTGCATATCTAATAATATTTTGAGGAAAATCTTTTATCTTCCAAATTTATTACTTATCCTCCAAATTTATTACTGCTTATCCTTAATCAAATGAAAAGAAGATGGTGTACCGTCATCGAAGGTCCACCTGAAAGAATCTTTGGCTGATACTCGCACCTGATTATCTTTTAACTTCAACCTTGCTAACCATATATTAAGGAGAAATTATAATTTTGTGAAGTATTTAGTTTTGCAGATGACCCAATAGCTTAAAACATAGTTCTGTAGAGTCAGAGTTCTTTCGTTTAATTTTTTGGAATTTATTGTATTTAATAGAGAGTATTTGATTCACCATGCATTTGTTACCTAAACAAGCCAGTGATACTTTCAAACAACATTACTGTGAGACCAAGGATCATGGATATCGATGCTGAAGGTTTGTATAATCAGGAATTTGCCGTTTTGTGAATAGAGATTTATCAAGTCTTTAGGAGAATAAACGATTGCGAAATAGATGCTTTAGCGCGCTTGTTTTTGTGCCACTGTAATACTTAATTTAGCGTTCCCAAAACACTAATAAAGGTTAAATGATAATGATATTACTGCAAATAAGTGAATAATAATGCTGGCCATATCATTGTAGAATGTCGTCAACGTGGAGGCGAAGCTTCTGGATTACAGTGTCACTTTAAGCCCGATGTTTACATGTTATCCATCTTGCTAACCTTTGGAACTTTCGCATTGGCTTATGGCCTAAACATTTTCAGAAGGACACACTTTTTAAATTCCACGGTACATTTTAAGGAAAACTTTGGGATTTTGGGAATTAAAAAGAAGGGTTGCATGCAAAAATCCAGCATTTTTGTTTGTTTTTGTTTTTTCAGCGTTAGATTTCTTTTGACAATCGGAAGTACAAAGTCAAACTTTGATTCCAAGACCTGCTATTTTCTTAAAACAGTTTTTGCCTTCATCTACTTTGAAGTGGTTTGGTTCAATTTTGATTTTGATTTGCTTCCTATACTCAAAATGTTTGAATATTTAATTAGAAATTTAACTGGAAATTCATTCCAGATTCGCAACAGCATATCGGATTTCGGTGTTTTCATCGCTATTGTCGTGATGACAGTTATTTCGAAATTTATAGGTCTTGATTTACCTGTGCTTAATATTCCTGCCAATTTTCGGGTTTGTTCATTTATACTTTTTTTTGTTCATTTAGAGATTCACTTTGTTCATCGTACAAAGGATAAGAAATAAATATTGAAGGTCCAATCTACAACAAAAATGTTTCCATCGTAAGTAATAGTATTTCAGCCAACGATCGACCGTCCATGGCTTATCAACCCATTATCAGTGGATTGGTATGTTGCTTTGATGGCTATGCTACCAGCTATATTTTACACAATCCTGATTGTTATGGATCAACAGATCACTGCTGTTATTATCAACCGGAAAGATAATAAACTGAGGGTATGACTTTTTTGAATTGAAATGAATAAAATCGTTTTCAAGTTATGTGTTATATGTTGATTTTGGACAGCTTATGAGCTAACGAATGAACGAATGGAGCATATCCATTCGGGTTATGAAGCCTAAAAATCGCACCAACTATTTCGGTTAGTTACTTTTGATACTGCTTATTACTATTGCCATAAGGATTTCAGAAGGATTTTGGATACCATTTGGATTTGTTGGTGATTGCATCGCTGATAGTCATTTGTGGCTCACTTGGGTTGCCATTTTATGTGGCCGGAACAGTGCTATCAGTAATGCATGTGGATTCGCTTCGTCTACAATCCGATACATCAGCTCCTGGTGAAAAGGCACAATATCTTGGTATTAAGTGGGTCATTATTCAGAATTTCAAATCCTTGTTCAAACGTAAACTAGAAAATTCCAACTTAAATACAGGCCTTCGAAAAAAACAAGTGAGTAAAACTTTTCAGAGAACAACGTTTGACAGCCGTAATAGCTCATCTGCTTATTGGTTTTTCAGTTTTCATAACACCTGTCATTAAGGTATGATTTTCTGCAGGTCGTTTCCATTACGAATTTTTTTTTTTACACGATTTTATACGACTACTGTCATTGAAATAAATTAGCAAGTCTTAATCAAATGATCAACTTACAGTTAGTACCTCTCCCGGTACTTATTGGAATATTTTTATATATGGGTATTGTTTCGATGCTTGGTTTGCAATTTATCCAAAGGATTGCCATGCTTTTCATGCCTATCAAATATCAGGTTGGTTCAAAGGGTTGACAAAAGGATCTTTTTCAGCAAAAATCTCCTACTTTTGAGAATGAATTTTGCTTGGTTAAATATCGAAAATGAATCAATGCACGTTGAAGTTCTTTTTTTTTCTTTTCGAGTTAAAATTTTTCCTTCATAATTATTTACAGCCTGACTATGTATGGTTGAGATTGGTCCGTATGAAACGTGTCCATCTGTTCACTTTTTTCCAAATTCTCAGTATTGCTGGTTTATTTGCTGTGAAGTATACAAAAACAATGTCAATGCTGTTTCCCTTGATGGTAGCCCTTCTTTGCGCTATTGATTTTGTCAAACTTTTCTCGCAATTAGATGAAAGTAGTTCTGGCTTCCGCTACTCCCACTGCTGGCCAAAACTAATGTCACTCAATTCGGATTAACAATTTGTGGATTGCTTCTTGTAACGCAGTTTATTTTTATTAGTAATTTGTTTTAGCTGGTTCTCATGGTAATTATTAGGATGTTTTTTATGGAAAAAGTTTTTACGAACCAGGAGTTACTTGCCTTGGATGATCCTCTACCTTCATTCCATTCCGTTATTAGCCCAAAGGGACAATTTACAAAAGGTATTTTCAGTCATAAACCAAAATAATAAAATTAATAAACTTAGGGAAACTTTATTCCAAAACCCTACAAAAAATCAGCAGTAATTTACAATTGTTGTATCGATTGTTGTATTGTCAACACTCAGCATTTGTCACTGTGATCATCTTATCATTTATCGTTTAAGATACAGGTAGAAAAGGAACAGTTAGTGACGAAGAAATGGAAAATCCAAGAGAAATAGAGAAAGGAAAGAAAAAATCCAGTAGCAGTCACTGAACTTTGGCTCATTTTTATACTTCTGTGTGACGCACAAAACGGTTACATGAGAAAGCAGATGAAATAGACAGGTGTCGCCTAAGGAGTCGCAAAATGTTGCCACTAAGATGTTCGTTAAATAAATAGAGCTATTTCCTATGTTTTCTGGTTATTCCTAAAAAAGAGTGAGTGCCTTCTTGTGACATTTTACATCTTGCTAAGAGGTCTTTAGTACTCGTCATTCTCCATCGCTTGTCGAATTAAATTGCTTAATTTTCTTTTCGTCTGTTTAATTCAGATATTTCCGATTGGAAATTAAGGGTGCACACAGTTTCCGAAAAAGCTGACTGCATCGCCAAATACAAATTCAAAATAATATCCACCTAGCAGAGTAGCCGTGTTTCACTCTCGAGAAGCATTCTCGACTATATTTAAATAGGCTTGGTCCATTCAAAGCTTAAAAATGTTTGGAGTGCTAGTTTGAGTCGTTGATGTTATTTCAAATTATTTAAATATCGTTAAAGGTCCTGTCGAAGTTGTTTGTTATTTGCCACTTATTGCTGTTTATCTTTTCATATACATTTATTCAGCACGTTTTATTTCATTTTCCCATTCTTATGTATACATTTGATGAGAAATATTACATGGAAATGCAGTATTTCTATTACAAGCGAAAACAAAGCTCGTATGCTCAGAATTTTTCTTTACGCAAAGAATCCTTATCATTTATATTCGACTTAATTAGATAGACATAGTAAAAAGTTTTTGCTTCTATTGTGATCTTAGCGAATGCTATTCATTCATCCGTCACCTCTCACTTGTTGATAGAATCTTCGTCATATATATCCGACTTAATGAGATAGATTTACAAGAAGTTTCTTCTAGATACTTGTTTTGCATTTGTTCTCTTGAATTCGATAAACTGGTATGTTTGTAATGCGAATAAATTTCATTGTCGTGCTTCAACTTACGATGCATTTATTTTATTTAGCATATCATCTATTTTATTTAGCATATCATCTCTATCATTTTATTTAGCATATCATCTCATTTATTTAGCATATCATCTGCGTTTAACTGCTCCTACGTCACAACTTTGTTGCACTGTACTTCATTCAACATCCATTATTCCGACACCATCTAATTTGTATCTTTGTAAAATACCTGTGTTATATGCGTATAAAAGTCTATGCTAACCCATGTTTGTATTGTAATTGATCATATGAGCCACTGTTGTGTTATCTAGTGATAATTTGTCTCGATGATTTTTTTAGTGTTTTTGAAAAAACTTCAGTAACATTTTGAAGTTACAAGCATCAGGAATTAATTTATTTTTATATTGTAAAACTTTTTTGCCACTTGTCGGTGAATGCAACGCTGACATTGTATCATAAGTGCCTGATTTGTTAAGAGTTGCCTTTGTAAATTCCGTAAAGTAGCTGCGAATTGTCTCATGCATCAAAGTATCACTACATGAAATGGATGAAATTTAATCAGGCTCCTTCAGAGGACACTAATCAAAAGAAATTCCATGCTGGGCAAGATTGATGGAAAGAAGTTAGAAATGCGTAACTATACGATCTCTTGTTTATGAAGTCATGAAATGGAAGTCATTGTCAGCAGCTATAACGTTTAATAAGTCTAAAAATGTAGATAGGTAAATAAGAAAATTTCCCATTTTCAGTACAACTACTCGAGATTTTTCTATATTTGCCCTGGATTATTGTTGCTCTCCAGGCTTTAGATTTCTGAAGGTTTTGAGTGCAAAGCGGTGGATTGTTGTTACTATTCAGCTCCATATTTCACTGAAGGGTCAATTGTTTAAGATTTCCTTATCCGTTTCAGAAAAATGTTGCTAAAATTCAGCTTGCTGTTTTCACTGATCCTTCAAGTATGCATCGGCCTTAATTTCCAATGTCGTGATCAAGAAAACCAAAATGTGGATTGGTATGTTTTTAAGGCTTCTATACTGGAGTTTTTCTTACACTTAATCTAACTCTGTAACCACATGTCTTCATATATCATTAAATATTGTGAAAATTCATTTTCCCAATTTAGGTTCATATTTTACAAAATTGGTCACATAAAGAAATCAACCGCAAAGTCTGTTCGTAATGGTTTTGCTTTCTTGTATATGGATGCAAACCATCAAGAATGGTCACTTTCGGCAGTCGAAATCAGTAATTTGAAGCAAGCTATTGGATATACGCTCCAGCAATATTATGATTCTACAAACAATTCTGAGGTAATTTTCAGCATGTTCTCCTATTTGACCAATAGAAAGGAGGTTTCCTTTCAAGAGATTTTATGTTATAGCTTAAGGTACTTGTGCGAAGTTACCTTCTTTAATTTTAGTTCATAATTCATAATTCATGACGCACCACATGTATTGAGTAATATTGTTTGTTTGGTTATCTCAGTACAGTTCCTGGATCAGCAAAGAAGAAACGAAGATTGTCTAAACTGTCTAAACTGCAATATCTTAGATTCTGATGTCATTATTTCTAATGTTGCATAAATAAATCGATAAACTCAAATCTAAAATGAACTTCTCGAATAAATACATTGTTGTGCAGCAACTCCACACTCCATTGTTATCATTTTGCAGGTCTTCAATATAATGTATAACGATGAATTTCCATATCCCAACAATGATACTTTATCAGGAACTTCGGGACATACTAAAGGTGTGTGATTGTATAATTGTAAAATAATTTGAGATTTCATGAGACAGTTTCTGTCAAACATCTTTGTTACTCTTCTTGATACCCCCATGATATTGCAATATTTATGGTCAATTGTTCGATAGGGTCTCTATATTTTCTACTCTTTTCTGTTCAATCCATGAATTTTCTAGGAGTTCTAGTGTTTGGGAAAAGCGATGGTTTTTGGTTAATACACAGTGTACCAAAGTTTCCCAGAAACGATACCTATGAATATCCAATCACTGGACGTCATTACGGACAAATGGGATTGTGCGTTTCAATGTCCTATTCACAACTGCATAAAATTGGTAATTTTCAACTTTACGGTCCTTGGAAGTTCACTCATCTCTTTTGTAATGTCACCAAAAGTCCGTTCGCTAGTTTTCAACCAGTGAAAAAAAGATATTTGTTTTTCAATTTATTCTTCAAATTTTTGAAGTAAGTGAATGCTTCTAACTTCAAGTCTTTCCAGCTATCCAACTGTACTACAATCACCTTTTCATCTATTCACAAAAACTTCCTGCACAAATGGCCGATGATATACCTATTCTTGCGAAAGTTGGTTTAAAACATCTTCATATAGTAGAAAATGAAAAATTCCGGGTCAGAATGTTTCCTCAGCAATTGGCTTTAGGAAGCAAAACAGTTTGCAACTAGTTTCTAATTTGAAGCAAAATATTAACTTGAGGTGGTGTCAAAAGAATATCAGCGTGCTGCTCCGTATGTTAGTCGTGCTGTGATTTATTCTTCTGCAGGCCATGAATTTGTTCATTTCGCGAAAACTCGTGCATTCAACAAAGGCAGTAACCGTACATAAATTCACTATTTTCTTCTTTGGATGTGTAGCATCGTATTACATGTTTTATTTTTTAGTGATATCTTCACTTGCGAATTTCAGCTCACTATCACATATATTTCAGACCTTTATTTCGATCTCGTAGCACCTGCACTTGAAAGTTCATTAAAAACAGAAACTTGGCAACATGAGACCTCGAGAAACAGGAATCTGCACTCTTGGTGCCGTAAATACAGTTCTTTTAAGGTATTCATTTATGTTATTCTACCTTTCTGAAATAACTATATTTAGAGCCTATTCCCTTTATTTGCTCAAATATCTTCCGAAATCAGTAAAACTGTGCGTAAATGTTGAAACTGCTGTACTTAGCTACTGGTTGAAATAACTATCCTAAAGGCTTTATAAGTGGTTTTGTGGTTAGATATTGAAGCTTAATACTTTATATTCTTATACTAGGTTCTAGATGTGAAAAAAGTTATTCTGCCTTTTAATATCACTTTTCCAAACGCATTTGATCATTCCAAATTTGCTGTTGCCACATTGGATGCCCACAAAGTACTTATGCCTTGGATTTGCATTGGTGATATCAATAGACAGGTATAGAAATCTTTTTTTTCTTCAATCTTTTAAGTACTTTCCAAGAGATAAAGGAAAACTGAAATTTGAGTTTAATCTTTATTATTAGAGGTCTAGAAAAAGGACAGTTCGAGTTCGAGGAGTTGACTTAGTTCGAGTTCGAGAAATTGACTTATTAGGAACTACAACTAATTAAAGTCAGACCCCTGAAAACTTTTAGGAAAGCCAGCTTCTCCGTGCAGGTGGTACAATGTGCTTCGCGAATTCTCAAGTACATTCCATATATAATGCTATGGTTCCGGATTATTGGCCTTGCATTAACACTGGCTCCTAAAACTCGGGTTTTATTGTAATGTTTCGCCAGTGAATTTCTCAAGTAAACTAACCATGTTTTAAAATATAATATAAGCGATACTTGTTTGAAAGCGACATAAGAGCACTTCCAATTTTGTTATTTAGTTTTACTGTAAGATAATTTATCCGTAATTTATGGTTTATTATCGCCCATTACCTTTTATAGTGATTTTGAGAATATCAAAGTGGGATTCGAGAAGGATCGAAGGAATAATTGGTGTTTAAGTCAATATAAACGAAATACAAAAAATTGCCTCTCCCTTCTAATCGCACTCTCCTCTCTTCCTCCAGTCCTCTCTTCAAAAAAAAGGTGTGTATCAAACTACCAGAATTTTCAGGAAACTAATGCAGTTTGTTGCCATTGGTAATTTAATGCAAGTCAGATGTGGCGGAGCATTAAGTGTTCGAAGAGATGCATGTTGTTTAGCCATATAATTTCGTCCATCCACTATACAGATTGCTGTAGAACAGTTATCAGTGTTACTTCCATAAAAATAACTTTTATGAGCTATCATGTTTCCATTCTCAATATTTATTTCAGAGAAGGAAAACTGAATTAAAGAATGAAATTTATTGCATTTTAACAACTACTCTTTGAACATTTCAAAAGTAATCAAAAATGTTTCATTATGGATCCAAGACAGGATGAACTAATTTTGAGGACCACTTTGGGGATGAAGAGGAAGTCTCTGTATTTCGTTAAGTTATTCTTTGTCTTTGAAGTTTTGAACACTCCAAAAGTTATGAAGAATGGACTTTTCGGTAAATAGGAAACTACTTTTCAAAGATTTCTAAAGTTTAATGTAATGTCATCGGTATGAAAGAGTCGGTTGAATTGAAAACTAGAATCATGCAGATATTAAAAAAGATACTGATATAGAATTAGTGTTTTTCCACTCGAAATTTAGATAAAATTCAAATTATCTTCTATTCTTACCGAGTACTACTACTTGCAACACTGACTTTAAACTCCAAATGTGGAACTTCTATTCAATACTATAGCTAAAGCATTCCCATCACATATGATCATATCCTAAGTGTGTACAGCTGCTACTTGTAGCATCAACGGGACAATCCTGTAGCAATCGGGATGAAGTACCGTACTGCACAATTGTATACATGAAAAGCAAGATACATCAGAGATGGTGTCCTTTGTTCGAAAACCTTAAGACTTTGGTTGCTCTGGAAATGAGTAAAATATCTGAACAAACCGTTTTTGGAGGGCATATCGGTTGGTCATGGACATCGGTTTGGGTGTAATTATTGTCTACGTCCAGCAGAGAAATACGACTGTATCACTACCTCTACTTTTTGTAACAAGTGTACTGAACAGGTGCTATTTGCACCGTTCTTTTCCAATTTCGTTGTTTTTTATTATCTTTTTCCGATCTTCGAAAGTCTGATTGTTTTGAAATTTCACTAAGTACTTATATGGAAGATACGTTTATCGAACGATTAGTACCTAAAAAAGTTTCTGGAAACGTATTTGCATCAATCTGTACTTGTTTTCGCATGGAATCTCACTTGTTTTTCATGCTTTATTTTTAAGTGATCATCGATATTCCCAGCTTTAACTTGTTTCTGTGAACAAATGACGTTTACCAGAAAGTTGGGGTGGGATAAGGTAATTGCTATATTACAAAACTTGAACGAATTAGTGCATCGATTAAATCATCACAAAGAACAAAAATATATGAATTAATTACTTC
>NW_018108342.1:26572-35184 GCF_000183805.2 Loa loa | reverse complement strand
ATACGACTGTATCACTACCTCTACTTTTTGTAACAAGTGTACTGAACAGGTGCTATTTGCACCGTTCTTTTCCAATTTCGTTGTTTTTTTATTATCTTTTTCCGATCTTCGAAAGTCTGATTGTTTTGAAATTTCACTAAGTACTTATATGGAAGATACGTTTATCGAACGATTAGTACCTAAAAAAGTTTCTGGAAACGTATTTGCATCAATCTGTACTTGTTTTCGCATGGAATCTCACTTGTTTTTCATGCTTTATTTTTAAGTGATCATCGATATTCCCAGCTTTAACTTGTTTCTGTGAACAAATGACGTTTACCAGAAAGTTGGGGTGGGATAAGGTAATTGCTATATTACAAAACTTGAACGAATTAGTGCATCGATTAAATCATCACAAAGAACAAAAATATATGAATTAATTCTTCAGTTCTTCTTTTCCCTCCCTTTCAGAATCGATGATCGATTCTCTTCCCCACTCCCTTTCGTCTCATGCATTTCCCTTAGATAATATATTGATAAGATGAAGCAGACAAATTTTGTCGCATTTTCTACAGATACATTTTTCAAGACGGAATTTTCAGCATAAGTTTCACGTTGAAAGTGTAAAATCAGGCCGGTTTTGTGTAATTTTACCTTTGGAGTAATGGTATTTGTAGGAAGCAATACTGGAGAATAGCATTATTGATTGCGTCATTTCATAAAAATAACTGCAATAAGCGAATTATTTCTTGTATCCATGGATATTTTATGACAGATAAAGGGATTGTATTTGTGAGAGAAAGAGAGAAGTACGCACGGAGACATCTGTTGCTAATGAAAAGGCGTTTAAAGTTATATCCAAATGACAGGAAAGGGGTGAAATAGGCAACACACACAACCAGATAGCAGTAGCATAAGCCATTATACTGATAAGTAATTCCTGATTTGAAATCAAACAGGGATAATTTGTTTCGGTTGATTCCAGATTAAATGTTTTACTTGTCATGCTTGTTTCTTTATTACACCTATCTCATGCTTCTGTAGAAGAAATGCTTGAAGCTTTTTGAGAAAGATTGTCGTTTGCTGAAATGGCGTGGATTTTTCATTTCATTTCACTTGTCCATTGCTATATTTCTATAGTGAGGTTGAAAGAATTTCCTGGAAAAAAGAAACATAAAACTATACTATTTGTGATTGAAAAAGGAAGTAAATACTTGTAATTGTTGTAGTTTCAACGCTTCAAACATCTCAAGATAAATTCATTGTGTGATGAAAATGCTGAATAATTGTTTGTACATTTGGACGCCTCTTTTGCAACAAATTATTTTAAAGGTACATTGTCTTAGAAAATTCAAATTCAGTATTCAGATTCCAGAATTAGTTTTATTTTATTTAATAGAGTACGTTCAAATTGTGGTACCAAATTTCGATCTGAAATCCCTCTTTCCTTATCCATTTTGACGAGAAACATTGTTAGGTTGAGAAACTTTCAACTATTATTTCCGATTCGAGAGTGTGTTGGCATCATTGCAACGACCTTATTTAATTGTTATAAAGAAATTTTTTTCTTGAAATTTTCCTACGCACTGATTGGCGCTTTTTCGATATTTGCACTGGCTTCATGATACTTTTTACAGAAGCGTTCATTAGTTTGTGCTTGGCAGCAAGAATCCGTATGTGTAATGTAATATTGATAATTTTATCTTCAGATGGGACTTGACAACCAGCAATAGGTATAAAAACACAAGACGGCTTATCGAGTATAATTAAGCATTTTGTTTTGTGCATTTGAATTCAGTGAGCTATTAGATTCAAATACATAACTTTATTTTGTTCAATTTCATTTTGTTTAATTTCTCTTCACATTCTTAATGTCTTGCTGGAAGACAAATCCGCTTCTGGGCTTTGAAATATTTGAAAAGTGAAATTTATTGGAAAGGACAAGTACATACCTTTAGTTAGCGATATTTTGATGAGGACACAACGTCCTATTCCGCCTGAACATTCATTCCATACAACAATGCTTTTCGCTGTTCATAATGTTGTTAGATGCACTTTTTCAGTCGAAATTTTTATTGTAATGTTTAACAAATTGTCTAATATTGGATTATTAAATATGCATTTATTGACAGATCGGTGCCTTTTTTACAAGAAACAACTACATTGTCATTCCATTTTCATTTTTATAAAAGAGCAAAATGATGCTTTTTTCCTATTTCATAAACAAAGTAAGCTTTGCCAAATTATTGCTTTTTTAAACCACGATTCGTCCATCAATAGATCATTTCATTCCATTGAGCAGTTACAATTAAGATCCCGAACAAAGTTTTTTTCTTCTTTCAATGTATGAATTTGATATTTGACAACCTTTATGAATGATTAGCAAATTTATTTGACTGCATAAATATTTGCTTAACATTAGAAAATAAATTACACCAAAAAATTCTTCTCTCTTATTGAACGATGTCAGTTCAGTTGAGGTTCACCTCATAAGTTTGAAAAGAATTCAGAATTGCATAAATCAGTTTCTTCTAGCACAACTTATTCATTCATTCATATTTAGACAGACGCAGTTATTTTGCTCTCATCTCCCCTTTTGCTTGTTTTATCAGTAATATGATGGCATCGCCTAATCAAATTTTAAAGAGAGTTCAGTTGGAGAAGGTGCATTAATGCAATGAACATGCTAAAATATGTTTTTTTAGGTTCTATTTGATTCATTTGACAAAAATCAAGCAGTATCTCTAACGTCATAAAAGGCTTGATAAGCTGCATCGAAGATCTGTGAACGACGAACTCGACAACTCTTACTTCAATTTCTTCACATCTGTTCAAGTGCTCAGCAAAATTCACTGAATCATCATCACTCAATATCAATGTTTAATGTGAATTAAAAAGAATGCGCAACAACGATCAAAGGCCAGCAATTAAAATTAATTTTGTTCTCATCATTTTTTTTTCTTCCGTTTTACCATCCCTTTTCTGGCTGATTTGGAAATCATTAAAATAAAATAAATTCATCTTATTTTGATAAATCCATTAAACTGATAAGTTATTATGTCATTAATGGAATCTGCGGCACTATATTATCTCTCGCTCCATGAAATTAATTTCATATAATTCATAAAGTCTATTTTTACGAGTGAAAATTTCAAGTAGTAGGAGTAAATTAATTTAAATCATGTACACTGATTATTAATGAATCAGTGAAGCCTCCCACTATAAGCACATATCATTCATTTAGTTAAAATTACAAGGAAATCGCCTAAATGTCACCTTTCTATGTTTTTCGAATTGTAAGGGTATTGTGAGACAAATGGGAGTAAGAGATGAGAGTATGTTAACATTTTTTCTCCTTTGATTTGAATTTTTCTCATCCTTCATTTTTATTCCCCTATAGAATGATTTAATAGCATTTATTGCTTCAAACAAACTAAGCAAATCATTCAACAAGCATGCAAATGTGTCAGTTAGTGTATCGAACCTTACGAAAGTAAGCTAAGGTATTGACAGAAATATTATTCAGTTGCACTATGCCTAACAACCTGTTACCTCCTCCTCTTCTTTCTCTCATTATTCATTCTCTTCACATCCGTTGCTATCTCTTCATGTATCGCGAAGGCATGCGGATAGATATAAATTTTACTAAATTTCTCATAGAAACTAATTGCATCTATTGTCAAACTATTCTAGTTTAATCAGCCTTAGATAGAACTGTCATCAAATGGCAAGTAGGTTAACTTGCTTTTACTCTGAAGATTCCTTACAGTCAATAGAGTGGAATGTATATAACAAAATAATTAACCGTTGGCACTGCTATGTAATTTTTTTTTTGAATTAGCATACGGTTGCATTCTGCATGCTACTCCACTTGACATCATTCCATTTGCATATTTCTTATAGTAAAATTAGAATCTGATGACTATCTGTTCTTTCTATTTTAGTGCTAACTCTGATTCTTGAAATATTCTCTTATCAGATTCTTGTCGATTAGAATATTTTCCCAAGTTTTATTTTAAATTCGACTCATGTTTGGTGATAATTTCTCTGAAGTGCAATTTGCACAAGCTACTTGTTTCGGATAGAACAGACTGAATGGAAAAAAAGTGAGAACTTAACTGATATTATTTCAAGCAATTATTAATGGAAAATCTCAAGAGTGGTGCTTGCTAGAAGCGCAAAATAAGAGTGAAAGCGAGAAGTGTGCTAGACAAGTAGTTAAAAGAATGTTAGTCAACTAAAGGTTGATTTATTTGAGTTCATCCTTCTCTAAAACATTCATCATTTCCATCTTTTTAACAAGCATTTCTCATTCCGTAATTGCTTTCACATACATTCGTAAATTTGTTTCTGTCCATTAAGAGTTTTTTTTTTGAACAACAATTGAGTTCTTAAAGATATTTCCTTTTTGTCACAAATTTCACTATCCTCGACCGATCCCAATTAAAACCCTTTATTGCGGTGAATGTTTAGTGCATTTCAAAAGTTTCTTACAAACTGAGAAAGCATTGTATAGAATAAATAAGTCTAACTTAGTCAAACAACCGGTTGATAGCAATCCAAAAATGATCGTGGAAATTGGAGTTCTTGAAGAAATGCGTGCTTGGTATGTTATCGCGACGTAACAATCAATGATCTGCCTAAATACTACGTTTTACAAGGAGCTCCAGCTTAGAATTCTATCGCTTCAGTAAATTATAAATCGCGGAAGCTCACAGGCAAATGCATCTCAGCTTATGTCTTTGTAAAAAGGATTTTTCTGGTTCATGCACTCATAATTCCTGAATTCCTTCTCTCTCTGTTTAACACGTAGCACCGAACTTACTTAATTGTGCAGAATCTTGGAATATCATTGTTGAACTGCAAACCTTTCAAAACAGTAGGTTTTTCATGTGAGTACAGGTGCTACATCTTCTTGCAAACTTTTGACTACATTTAACCGAAAATTCTGCAACAGAGAAGCTCAGTGGCAGATTACTGATCGCGATATTGCTTCCGGGACATTGCTTCCTGTATTGCTTATTGCTTCCCGGATATTGTTCCCGGTATTGCTTCCCGGAGTGGACTTCCAGCTACTCGTTTTATCGACGAAATACTGAGTGTATGAAAGATGAAAAATAAAAGGGAAAGAGTTTGCAGTTGTTTGAAAAAAGATCAATGCTCGATCAGTCGTGGGAAACAATTGTGAAGTGCGTATTCGAAATGGTATTTGAAGAGACTGTATTCCTAAAAAGATTTTATGTACTCAAACTTTGACTCCTCTGTGCCTTTTGTCTGTTTTTGTGGATTTTGATCAAAGCCCTTCCTTTATTACAAAGTTTCAAAAGTTTGCATTTAAATTTTATTTATTATTAAAGGTTTTTACAACTGCCAATTAATTATTTTCAGGTATGCTTTGCTGCTTAAAAAATTGTTCAACGTAATATCGCATCACGAACTGATTGTCAGCATATTCAGAAGTTAAGAAATGCTATTTTTAATATGGTCCATTTTGTTGTGATCTCTTTAAGAAGATTCCTATCAAAATGTAGTTCAAATTACTTAAGCTTGTTAATTATTTAGCCCATTACTGGGAAGGCTGCATTATTCAGACAGATGAACAGGCATGATAATCTGAATAAATGTCAGAGTTGGCGATCAACTGCATCATTAAATGAGCTGCTCTAATTACATTACGGATTGGAAGCATTGCAAGAAGTTGAAAAGCGCACTCTTTCCTTATCCTTCCAATATTTTGTAAACACAAAAATTTTAAATTCAGAACAGTGAAATGATTTTTAACTTATTTAAAACCTACTTGAAACAACGAATTCTTTTGCATCCGAGAACTATTACAATTTAATTTATAGCATCAAACAAGGCGATGAAGTATCACTGTCGAGTTATGCGTTGAATGGTGTATATCCGGATGGTGAAAATTTCATTGGTACCAATAACCAAACAACGAAAACCACTGAAGATCGTAGGATGCCAGCTTACAGAGCTGCCATGCTGGAAGTTTGTTGTCTTTTTCTTGCATAAGATAGGATTACCATTGCCATTCCAATGGCAATACCTATTTCTAGACCTTTGATCGTCCTTGCATTACAAAAATCAGAATTAGATAAACGATCCCGTTATACTTCTGCTAATCTATTTTAGGTTTGCCAGTTGCAGTTGAAAATCTGCTCGAAATTAATTGAACTAGCTTCACCGTCCTGTCCAACATTGTTTGGTCTTAAAACGTTTAAACCTTCAACATTGAAAAGGCTTGCTGGACGGTCCATTTTGCTCCATCCTTATGGCTTAATTGGAATATTTTGCCGTAAGTCTGGAACTGATGGTGATATTGGTATTGCTGATAATGATAACGGTGGATCATGTTACCATCAAATGCTTCCCAATGAGCTGATCAAATTTTTGCAAAATGGAGCTATGGATTACGACTGAAGTTACATTTGTCAATGAAACGAAGATTGATGATTGTGAATAGAAATCCTTCCTGGACTATTACTGTTTGCGCTTAAGTGATCTGTATTTTACAGCATTGTGAACTTCAAGGAAAATGTAATTTAGTTAAATATGCTGAAACTACCTTGTCTCTTTACCTTATTTGCAAATAGCGAAGGGATATCATGAAATTTTAAAAACTTTAAAAGGAAAAACAATTTTTTTTTGAGAAAGGAATCTGTTTAATATGTTTCTTTAGTCCTAAAATTTGAAGTTGTTGACCTTGAATATGAATTTGTGTTTAATACTAGTAGAAAGTAAATGATTAAACTTGCTTACTCTGTACGTTTTAATCGCAAATCGAATTTTTACATCATTTTATGTACAAGATTTCATTTTTCCATTTCATTTATAATAGTTATTTCCAGTGTTGACTCTTTTGATTCTTAGCTAGCGGGATGGATAATCATCTTATTTTGACCTTCATCATTGACTGAAGTGTTGTTTTTTCGTCCTGAAAGATGTCCTATGCTGTCCTTTCCTCTGGGTATTTTTTGGAAAATAGCCTGTCCAACTATATCGTATCTTTCGGATTATCACTTTCTGTCCGTTTTGTAATTCTTGCTTGCCTTATCGAATCCATTATTGTATGTATGTTTTGCACTTTTGGACTAGATTCAATTTCATATGGATGTCCCAATGCAGCTTAGAAAATATGCGGTGATTTTCTAATGGGTAATGACATAATTGAACTACACAGTTTCCGCATGTTAAACGGAAGGTGTGAAATAATGACCACTGCGGAAAACATGTAGCACTCTAGAGCATAAAACTGAATTATTCTAATCAGTATTCGGACATGTGAAATTGGCAGGGGAATATTTTACAACTTTAGGTGTATTTGTTGTGCTGCATGCACCTCGTCATATTCAATTAAGTTTTAAGAATTCGAAATTCTATAAGAAATCTCTGGTCACTTTACTGTGAAGTCCACAGTTTGCAAATAGAAAGTTTAAAGACCAGATGAGAAGAGATTCCCCATCTTAAAAGAACAGCTGCTAGTCCGATGAAAGGATTCGGTTCGAACGACTGAAGACTTCAAATGTTTGCGCTAAGACACATGAATCTGGCAAATATAAAAATGAATGTCAAATGATATCACATAGCTACTCTGACTGCGACCAAAAAAACTGAAAAGTTGGTTTTAAGGTCTCAAATAGACCGCTTTCTCATCTCCAATCTTTGACTGAAACGTCCGGATTGAGGAATAGCAGTTTCCCTTACTGCACGTCATATGAAAAAATAAAAGAACTTAAATCGAAACTTTGTAGATAGCAGTAATCTCCAGAGGATTTTTTTGACCACATTCCCTTTCAACAAACTATCTATCATTGTGGTGAAAGATTAACAGTAACTCGATGTATAAGCAATGTGATACCTCAGGGATCATTAATGAGGTCTAATGAGAGTGATAAAGAAAGAGAATTCAACAACATCCAAGCAATGGACAGTTTAGGTTAAATCAACTTTCTCAGAAATCGCCTCACACATACTAAGATTGTAAACGGAAAAGCATCTCTTGTTCCATTCTTACGTTTCCGATCGGCACTATGAATCGTGAGATGTGAAAGCTTCAGTTTAATGCAGTTCTGCTAAATTATTTGCAAATTAATTTTTAAATGATCTTTAAATAGCGATGATCCTTGGCTTAATCTGAGGCTTAACCTGAACATGATTATAGCCAAGGAATCCAAACCAATTAATAAACCTCTTGATGATCTATAAGTGCCTTTGAAAGGCAACAGTGATAGGTGATACTCTGCTAAGACTCTCATTTGACATCACCGTTGAAAACTTAGGCAATGAAGCTTAAAAATTTCATCGAAACATCGGTATCGATGTAACAGGCATGTTTTAACGTCATATCGAATATCTCGGTCAAGATCTATCACTGATCAATGTATATGAGATCATCTAGTTCTTCCTATTTTATAGGAAAGTTTCATTTATGTCGTCTAGCGATGATTACTTCTACTGATTATCAGGATATGTTTATGGTTCAGTTTTCTATAGTGTTTGATTTGATAAGATTCAAATTTTTTAAAACAGAAGTTTTAAAGTATGGCGGAGGATTCCATATGCTTAATGAATGTAGTAAAAGTTCTCGTTAAATTATAGCAAATTTTGAATGAAAAGAAAACCCG
>NW_018108342.1:0-26081 GCF_000183805.2 Loa loa | reverse complement strand
AAATTTTGCTTTTTTTTTCCAAAAATTTTGAAATTTCTCAAAATTTGCAAAATTTTGTGTAAGAGTTTAATTTTGCGAAGCGGTACGTTGCTAGCTTCAAGTGAAATACGCCGCCACATGAATTTATTTCATTTCAGCTAATAGGCTAACGTTTCAAGCCAGATGCTATGCAAATCGCTTCTCCTTATCAATGGTTTACAATTGCTATTTCAAGTAAATCTTTACTTTTTTTTTTTTTAGAGTTGATACATTGAACTCTGCCATCTCTCTTTCGTGATTTAATGATTAATAAGACATAATATGAGTGAACGGTTTCTATCGTCAGCCATCTAAGGCAGTCTGTTTCAAAAATCGAATCAATTTCCCTAACAAAGTTTGGAAGCACTTGAAGATTCCCAAACATGTTTTTCATTTAGATTTAATCTTTGGAATTTGTTACTCTTTAACGAAAACAATAACTGACCACGACTGGCATTCTAGGTAAATATAAAATTCTGATCTGCTTCGGCAATGTGACTCTGAACGAAAAATCTGATGGACGGGAAGGGGTAATCATTCGGCAAAGAATTGATATCGTTTCGGCAAGGAATTGATATGTGGTGACACCTCTGGATGTACTTTTTTGATATTTTTTAATATATTAATATTTTTTTCACGCTTCCATACAGATTTTACTTCATTCTTCGACATTATATGCAAATCCCAAAACTAAATTAAGCAAAACAGAGATTTTGTCAAACTCGAATTTCTAGTAGACATGCTAATAGCTCTTGTATATATTAAAATAGGAACATTGTTGAATAAATGTGCTAATTTTTCCTTACATTTTGTTGAAGTATACCAATTGTTAAATTCAAGCACACCATGCTATCCTCCATACTTCGTAATTGTGATTAAAAAACTCTGTGTAGAATCAAATTCTAGAAAAATCTTCAAATCTTCAACGAAAAAGTCACGTTAGATCATCCATTAAAAAATGAGGAATCCTTAAATCAAATGCTAGGAAAAATAGCTTTTTTCTAACCTTCTGAATTCAACAAAAATTTTTGAGTGAAGGGAATGGAACATGTGAAAGAAGCAATGTCAACGCACTGCTTCTCAATGGTAAATTGTATTGCAATAGTGGAACACTGACTTATAATAAGCAAGGGAAAGGATTGGGATGGAAACAAAATATTATTTCGGGAATAAAATATTCCGCATAAGTCTACTTAGGAATCCAAAACAGAATTTGAAATTCGTTATTGGTTTTGAAGCTGATATTCGATACGAAATACTATTTGTTATATATCAGCTGATGCTTTGATAATACTAGTAACAGAATCAAATTCCCAACAAAATTCAATCCTCTGGCATTAAGACGAAAACATTTTTAGGATGGGTCAGGAAGGGAAGACTGGGAATATGCTCAATTTCCGGATCACCTATCCCAGGCAGTTCTTGCTAGATTGGAAAAAGCAGGCAGAATAACGTCTGAAAAAGTAAAACTATTACATTGAAGATGAATCTGGGAACGTTCTGTTTGATTTTCATCCTTTTTTGTTTCACTCTCAAGTTGATTACAATACCGCTGTTACTGTTGTTATTCATCATTCGAATCTGTCTAATTCGACAAAATTTACATTGAAAATGAATTAAGATTTTTTCGTGCTCGTTGTCGGTGAAATCTCATTTGGAAACTAATAAAAACCTAGCATATGCTCCTTGCAGTATTGTAACACTGAGTGTTAATTATGAGCATGGTGACACAAGAGACATTCTTAATTCTAGGTCTACGACAACACAGTATCACTTTTCTACGAGCACGAAAATCCAAAACCCCCAAACCGTCCACTACAGTGGGCTATCTTTCATAATCTATTCATTTCCATTGCTTACTCGGTCAGGTACTCCTTCACTTGCATATTAATACATATGTTAAAAAAGATATCCTTTCATTATCTTGTTGTAGGCTTTTACCTTTCATTTTACTTTCTCACTCCTCGATATCATCAACGAGATGAATTTTTGGAATTTATTTTAACCTTCCAGCCTTTAAATTTTAATAACAAATAAATATGCCTTCAGAATCCGAAGACCAATGCGGATGAATACAGAAGACTCTCTCGCTTTCTCATGCTTTGCCAATCCTTTGACGGAAGATTATCAAATTTCTCTAAGATACTGGAAAGTAATATTAAGAAGAGTAAGAGATGTCATATTCCCAACATGCGGAATTTCTTTCAAGTCCCTTGGCAGCCTAATATTCGATTTGACAATCATTTTCTCGTCATTTTAATTTGATAGTCTTTTTTTTTTCTAGATGTCACAAAAATTCATCCTATTATGAAGTTATTCGCCGACCCTTCCGCACGTTCCCTCCTTCAATTCACTCTCATATCCGATCTTATTAACGAGGATGGGTCACCACTAAATTATTGTCCACTGCAGAAAGTGGGTTATGATTCTTGAATAAATACTGACCACATGTGACATAAAGATCTGCGTGAAGAAATAATCAGGATAAAGGAAAAATTACTACTGATACTGCGGTAGTGATACTGACAACATCTGTGACAAAGAGTAATTAGCAAAAAGAACAGGACTCGGCACATCATTACCAACGAGATATAAAGCCCGTAATGCAGATGGATTGAACAAATAAAAAAGGAACGCGGTACTCTAAACAGCAAAATCTATTCAAATGAACATGGAAGTAGTTCGAATCTTCAAAACTATAATGATTTCGTGAACATATTACTAACAACCAGAATAACAAAGAGGGAACATAAACAGGTTGTTTCATGAACTGCTTCTTACCGCAAAAGAAAAAGCATTGTGTAGATATCGCACAATGCCTATTAATAGGCTGATTGGCTCTAATAATAGGGATGGCCGGAAATGTTATGCAACGAAGCGCAAAAGGAGAGTACGTATCAAACCATGGAATTTTCTCATCGCTTATCAACTCTAGGCAGGGAGTTCGATCACTGAAGAACTGATAAAAAAGCTATCAATTATCTCCGGGTTTTAGGTATTTTATGAAAGAGTTTGAAATTCCCGAAGTTTTGTAAAACCTGAAAAAGGATACTTTGAAAATAAAATCACGCGAAAGTTACAGTTATGTGGCGTGGTCCCTCACTTTCCCGAAAAAAAAGATTGAATAGTCGAGTTAAAGAGAAGAAAAGGTCGTCGACCCTTTATTACACCACAGTTCTCTTCTCTATCGTTGTGTGTATATAATTTATAGGAATATTTTACTACTCAGATCGTTGTCGTCGTCATTGCCGTTCCAGTGAGAGTGCCCAATATAATGGGAAGGGAAGGATTTCCGCCATCTCCGATCACATCAGTTATAGAAGGCAGTTTCTGTGCCCTTTCTTCCCCACCAAAATAGACTTCTCGACTTTTTAACAAATCCTCTGAAAGATAAAACAGCCTTCTCTTTCTTTCAAGATCTTTCATTGATAAAGTAATGCGAGAAAAGGGAATTGACATGACAATGGATTTCAAGCAGCAAATGTGGCGCTCATAGTGATTCCCTCGATAATGTACAAGACTATGATTGGCTGAGAGGAGGGAGGTTTTATGATTCCCCGTCCACTAAACACAATTTTCAATAAAATGAAAACGAAACTCGAACTGCTGATTCAATACATTCCCTTCTCTGCTTAAATTCACAGCATAAAGATATTGAGGTGATGGACTGAAAGGCACATTTATGTATTGGTAAGCATTAATGACAAAGCAGAAAAGATAGTACAAAACAAAGAATAGAAACATTTCAACAAATGATACGATCCCTCAAAATCAATACGCTTATAGCAAGTGGCATATCTAACGGAAAGAAAAATGGAATTAGGAGTGCCCGCCCCGTTCATCCGAGAGGGATGCGAGGTTGTCTGAAAGCAGAAAGCATACATACAAATGATTTTGATGAACAGCTGGCGGATTGAATGTACGTGCGTTTCCAACAAGGTAAATAGATACTGTCTGGATAAATCGTTTAACGACAGTAGCTGGAAAGGACTAAGATAGACTGAGAAGGCTCCTTTATTTAGAAAAGAGTAAGATGCAGCTTCCTTGACGAGAGTGACACGAAAATTCAAATCTGCTTTAAGAATGCTCATTCGACAAATTTCCGAAACGACTGCAATGGTACATTTCTCTTTTATTCCCGCTTTAAAATGTGACAGTCGCCTTCCAAGATTTTTACTCTTGCCAACTAAACCAAACTCAAGGCGGGTGTCATTTCCGTGTATTGATCCGCAGAAAGGCAATATTTCACTTTGCAGCTACCAGAAATTGTAAAGTGTTGTTGTGAAGAAAGTGCTGAGGATAAGCAGGAGGAGAAATCCGGGCTTTTCCTATCGACCCGAGGGGGACCAACCTCTACATAAAACAAATACCCCAACAATTAAGGATTTATGATGGCAGGGAAGGGGGCAAGAGAACCAGAAAGAGGATTATCGATGAAGATCCTTTTAAAGTCTGAAATGAAAAGTACTTCCGGGTAAGCGCTACGGAATGATCTAGCTATTTTGCGGAAAGCTTCGAACAACCGCTTTCAAAATCCCAACCGAACACAGTCAGATTCATACGGAAAAATGAATACGCTTTAAGTGGAACATGGTGGATAAAGACAGGAGGCTTTTCATTACGATACTCCATGAAGGTATGTGCAGGACTTCCAGGATGTTTTAAAAATATGCATGATGGGTCAGAGGGCGTGGAAATACGTCGTGTTATATTCTTGGTAGTAATTTCAAAAAAATTCGTTAATTCGTACAAAAATATACTTCGGTGAATTGTGATACTGGTGTAGAAAGAGTTGTACCGTACCAGGAAACTAGAAAGCAGTGCGGTTCTCGAACATCTATCGATTACTAGCTACATCAATTGAAATCTAAAGAAGCATTGTAGGAACCACTTCATTGTGGAGAAGGCATCAGCCTTCAAGAAGACAGCATGAAATGTTTAAACTTACAATCCATCTACTACTGTCTCTCTTACGTCGTTCATTTACAACAGAACGAGCTCTTTCTCTTTATTCTTCTATTTCTTTTCAAAATTTCTCTTCAATTCCAAAAATTCCATCATGGCGGAAAATATTGACTGTAGCTAATGACATAAACACCAAAGCTTTGAGTGACCTTGACAGTTCCTGCTCACACATACAATCTAATCTATGTTTTGACCCAAGCAGAGAGCACATCTCGGTCATTATAGGCCTTGCACTACAAGCCCAGTTATTTGAGGGCTATTCGAGGGACTATGTGGCCGCTCCGAAGTGAAGGCCTTTCCTCCCGCTCATTCAACAGTTTACATGCGTAAGACTAAGACTACTGCCAACTTTTCAAGTTTCCTAAGGGAAGACGCACACAACACAGACAGACACGTACACACACACACACACACCTGTACATACACACACATATATACACACGCATATATATATACACACACACATATATACACACCCACAGCACACACACACACACACACAAATATAGACATATATATGCGTATACACATTCACATACACATACACACACATACGATTACAGATCTCGGAGGAGGAAACAGACGAGCAGACGGGCAGAGAATATAGAATGGAGGGGTGTTTAATATGAACGATCGATTAGATGCTGTTGTGTTGAAGACGACCATGTGCAATATGCGAGCCCTAAAAATGACAGGCAGGGACACGTGCGTGCACACACGTGTATTGACACATATGGACATACTTAATAGGATGATTGGTTCATTATAAATGATTATAAAAAAAAAAATGATTATATTCATTATATTCAAAATGATTATATTCATTATATTTAAATGATTACATTCATTATAAATGAATAGCATATTTGTTGAATTTATGAAACAGTCCCTGTTGGACACATAACATACGAAAAAACATATTGATTAGGTTAGAGTAAGGAGTGTGTGTCATATAGGATAAAGATGCGTACGTTTGGTATGACGTATTGATGGGGTAGGACTTGTCCGTCTGTCTGTCTGCCTGTTTATCTGTCTAAATACTCTCTCTTCATGATTGTTATAATTAGCACTTATTGGACGAGCATTGGACAGTTTTTCTACATTGAATGTTTTTATATATTTGTTAGCCAAGCTTCTTTGCCCTTTCAGCAGATTTACCAATGGCCAAGCCCGAGAAGTGTCACTGTCAAGATGGGGTCGTTTCTTTGTGAGCATTTTTCATGAGGAGTGTATGTACTGTTTTAAAAAACTTTCAAAGGGAAATTTTTGGAAGTATTTCTTTAGGATGGAGTAGCTTTATTTGTTAACACCAAGCCAAAAGTGTTTACCAGTAGTGACCAGTTGGGGCTAATCTAATAGTGGTTTTCTCACTTATTCCCTGACAAAGAGTCCATGAAATCTGGTCTAGAGCTTTGCCTTATTTGGTCTAGACTTGTCAGGCATTTAATATCCTAAATAAATTTGGGGGAAAAAGTACATCGGTAGAATTACATGAAATATGCTCATTTTCCCTTTGATAGGGGACATCACTGGAGATTACCAATGACTAATCATTTCTCCTTTAACCGTTTGAACTCATACCATCACGTGATCTGATATCGAACGAAAGGTTGGTTCTTTTCCTCGTTGCCGTTCTTCAATTTTATCCATGGAAAGTACGACAAAAGACTCTCCCCTCTCAAAATTCGAACACTTCCCCCCCATATACCTCACCTACGTTCTTCTCTATGTCTTGTCTGTCTCTGCTTTCACATACATATGTATCCGTAACTTTCAGACTCCTCATCATTTTTGTCTCAAAGCAAGTCTGCCATCCATTTTGCTAATGATATGGTCCCCGTCCCTGCATTGTTTCCACCGACGCCAACATCATTTTCACCCGTTGAGATATTACTATACGGTCCCCACGAATTGCATTATTTTCTCTTTGTCCCCCTGTCCTGCACTCTCTATCTTTCTCATTAATATTGCTATTTGCTGGTTGATTAGCTGGATGTCAGACGAGCAGAGGAATCGTTCTTTCTGATGCGCGTGGCAGATATTTCTGCGCCACGCATTTCTAATAAAATTTTCAACGAATTTCATGCATGCACATCTTGTATCCGTGCATTCATGCTGAATGCACGACACATCTTGCACTCGTGCATTCAGCATGAATGTAAGATGTACAGAGTGGCTAGGTGGAATGTTGGCAACAGATGACTCATTCCTAGAAGCAGTTAAAATGGAAAAGCTGCAATAATGCAACATTTCCAGAGAAAAGTGGGCTGAGATCCATCCGACGTGGTAATAAGTGTATGCAGCGGAAGTTGTCGCATAAATACGTGCACGTGAAGTAGGAGTAAAGGTTGCGTGTACAGAAACAAGTAAGGTGGGAGCAAGGTATGTGCATGTTTTGTGGAGAATTAATAAAGTAGCTTGGAGAAATATGAGCAAAACACTCTGCAATCAAGTAGTGTAGTGCATCGTCTTGCATATTTTTGATCACTGATTGCCCGCGTGCTTTACCCTCATGTGAAGAGTGCAGAGGTGGTGCAACGGGAAGATGTAGTGGATGCACTGTGCACATCGTCATCATTACTGCTTACAGTTTTCCACGGAACGTTTGATTGGAGTGTTATGCGATCCTTTGATAATAATGATGAAATAAGCGCTTAAGACCAGTTAATTATTTGGTGATAAGGTGACGCGTGGGTGTTGGCAAATCATACTATAAGGCTGCTTGCTTTTTTCAAAACTTCGAGTTCCATGACGAGAAAGACAAGGCTTTCAGTAGGCATGCCTTCTTTCTTGCCTGACCTTTGCTTGCAGTGTGGGTGTGTTCGTGTCTGCATGTATCTAGCAGTGTTCTGTTCTTGGTCTGATTCCTTGATTTGAGTGAGCAGATCGCAAGTTATTTCACAACTTTCAGGATGGCTAGAGAGCCGAAGTCTTCGTCCTAAAACCTTGGCAATGAAGCCGCTTAGGTCAGATACTGCCTTAGTATTTCATTCTGTTAAAAGTAGTCAAATGCCGTATTCTCACCATCAGGCGTAGACCGTCACTTACCTGTTCAACTTTTCCGTTTATCTTATTAAAGGGTGATACTTTAAGTGACCCTGGAAGATCAGACATGAGAAATTCAGATAAATTAAAGCATTTCTGGATAAGATCTATTTTGACCTGGGTCACATGCTGTGCATGTTGGCAATGAGCATCAGTTTTTCGGATGTCTTATGACAGTCTGCTGATCGGGGATTGAAACTGAGGGTTGAATGAAACTTTCTCTTCATTATTTTATTTATAAAAGTTAATGGTGTTTGTCAATTGTCAGCGACCCAAATACATAGAAGTTTGATTGGATGTAATAGTTCATTTAGCTGGTTATCTCAAGCATTCGTCATTTGTTCCCTGGTTGGTAATTTCATTTTATTGGTTCACTGTGTGTAATACCAAGGCACCTCACTACTAGAATTGTTCGACATTTGCGTAAAATTTTAGTTACAGAGAGTTCGTGTAATTGTACAATCAAGTGTACCAATTGATAGCAGTGGTATCTCGACCATTGTGTTTTCCAGTGCACTATCGCAAATCATGTGAAAGCTGTAACGATTCCGTCCGGTCGAACGTTACCCTTCACATTGTCCTTACTTTAACTTTACAGTTCCTTTGAAGCGTTTTAATTTACTTGCAAAGGAAATTAGAACTTTAACCAGTAAAGTACTAGGACTCTTAGTTTTGTGGTAGAAGGATATAAAAACGGCAGAGTATTGGGAAGTTCACGTTTTATGACTAGAAACGCACTAGTCCTTTCAAATAATATTGCTTGAAGTGTCTACTGAAAATCCACTTGAAATTGAAGAACTGACACTGAGGATCCTAAGAAGCATCTTAAAAATTAGACAAGACATCACGTAATTTGTTCTTCACCTCGTCTGCTTGGCTCAGTGTTGATGTGGGCAAAGAAGTCAGTGACTCATCCCTGCGTCGGAGTGCATATAAAAATATAGATGTGAGCTCTGACAGACGTGAACGTTTGCAGCAATTATGGTTTTATTTTAAATTGTATATTACGAATGAAACAAATCCAGTTCACGGCCTTGAAACAGCTTTACGTTTGTTGTTGCATGTTAATCAAAGTATTGAACTATCGATCCAATATGAGCACTCATAGTGATCAAACAGAAAGTGATAAGTGAAATAAATAAAAGTGACGTAAGTGAAGTCCATGTATCTGCGGGTATTGCCGTCGCCGGCATTTGTCATTAATTTTAAACTTTCGCTACACGATTGCCAGAAAAAGGGGCTCCTCTCTTACTCTCCTCTACATGATCCTCTCCTCTCTCCTCAGTCATCATCCGTTGCTCTCACTGCAACTACTATTACTATTCCTGCGCTGTTGCAAGAATTGGAAATGAGGGGCCGTCACATCTTATTCTCATAAATCATGAATTGAAAGGATTTCGAACTGTCTCCTCTCGTCTTTTCTCTCGGGTATAGTGCATTCGAAAAGTTAGCTAACAGTTGCATACTGTTATTCGTCTGCATATGACACTCAAATTCGTGGAGAGGTTATCATTCCTTCATCTTCATTGGATTTTCTCGACTGAATTTCCTCGATAAAAACAAATTTCTTCGTTTATTCCTGGTAAATTTTGCGACACGTGAAGTCGAAAATTAAAAATAAGCCTAATGATGACTGCATCATTTAACTGGCTTTTGCGTAAAGGCTGTAATAGAATTAGGATAGCCTAAGTCTGTTTTATTGTATTTTGCAAAAGGAAATTTCAGTGGATGGTATCACTGTTGTCATTATCTGGTACCATTGGACTAAGTCTAACTACTGCCACGAAATCCCGCATCTGGAATTCTTTTTTGCGTAACCTTGTAAACGATTATTGAAAGGTGTTTTTATTGCATTAGCTTTGATCTATGCCCATTTTTTATCTTCCCGTAGATTTACTAGCACTTTTCCCTGAAACCTATATTCCTTAAACCGCGATAATGGTGTTTCATTGCAGGAAAATTATCGAAGTTTATTTTGAAGTGGAAAATTATTCATAATCATTACAGCACCTGAAAGGTTCAATCAGTTTTATGGAGAATATAAATTTCTAAATCGTCTGGAAACTGGGACTCAATAATTCTCGGATTTTAGGGACGTGTGTTTTGTAATTTTCGAAAATGAGTGTTTTTAAATTTTTACTGACTTTATAGCCAGCATATTCAACCAGTAGTTGGCGAGGAATCTAGTATTAGACTGAATCTCTTCTCATGTAATGAAAGTCTTGCGACCTAGAACTTTCCATGATGAGATCATTCACATTTATAGTATACATCTAATAAGAAAGAAACCCGCGTGGTCTACTGTGATGTCCAGATAAAACTGGGCTGGTCGCCGGAGATTTGGAGTTGCATATATGGTGGTAAGATTTTAGTTATATAAAAGTAGTCTTAGATTTTCCGATGTTTGGAACAAATTATTTTTAAAGAATAGGACAAATGGCATTCTTGCTTGGGAAATGATGAAGAAGAGGGAACAGGGTGACAGCTGGCAAGTGTCACGAAAGCAGTTTGTGGGAGACGAAGTGGATGGAACATTTTTCATCGTCATTAATTTTTTTATTCGTTTCAAGGTCGTTTTGAACAAATAGTGGAGGGGTAGTTTCCAACTTTTCTTTTTTGTGAAGGGAAAATTGTTAGCTGTTACTGTTCCACAATTGTAATTATTTCAGGAATTGGGAAAAGGTTAAATTTCCTGAAGGAGGGGAACTTTGAATTTCAATTAAATACTGTGACAGCAAATTTGTTTTAGCTTAGTTCGCGAGAACATTGCTGAAGGGATGATGTTATAAAATGAGGGCATTGATAAATGTTTGGGTAGGATTGATGTAGCCCACGACATTATATTCCTTCACAATGTGAATTTCAGTGTTGGGTATGTTCGAGGGTCCGCTGCTTTGTTTGATGGTATCACCACAAATGATGTATCTGTTTAATATTTTTCAAACGAATGTTTTTTTGATTTAGCGAGTATTTAGGTTGTTATGTAGTCATTGAACTGATAAGAAATATGATGTCCTTACAATTGCGATCTAGTGTGATTATCGCTGGTGATTGTATTGTTATCCTTTGTAATACAATGTTTTTTCTTCAATTCTCGTGATTTAGGTTATGTAGTTATTGGTAGTATGCCTTTGCACAGAACACTCCGGTTAGGTTTTAGATCAGCATTTCTAGTGACCTAATTTACACCTCCTGAACTAAATCAGATTTTATATTCATTGAGCTGGTTCCCCTCATCCACTGGTGAATATTATGTTTTCATTAATGTATGCATCGCGATTTACCTATCTAAATTTCTGAAACTCATGTTTTATCAAATTTCGGAAAAAGATTTCAGGAATTTGCATAAACAAGGTGAATCGTAGCGACAGACGAGCTAAGCAATTGTTGCTGCACAAAAGACATCTTCCCTTGGTAAAACCGTATTTTACCCGTAAATTGTCGTTGGTTATTGCTGGCTGTTGCTGTGCTGCTGCAATCCTAGGCATTCCTTGTGGTGCACGCTGGCATGCACCATCCGTGCACGACAATCTTCCCGGGGTTGTCTTTTCTTGGCGTATCGTTACCCTATTTTGCTGATTTTAATTTGTTTCAATTTCTGAGGTTACTACGACCGGTGTCACTGTTGGGAGATGACATTTACTAGTGACGACGTCAATTTTATCATCTACAGATATCTACATGAGTCGGGTTCGTTTGTGTTTGTCTTTTGTCAATCATAAAACTTCAATGAGTCAAGCCCCTCGGTAAACAGTAGTTAGTTTGGATTGATTTTATCGAAATGAGCTCTTAGGATTATATTCCTATCCGTTAGGAGATTGCGAAGCGTTAAATAATGAATGATAATAATATACAGTCTGTAAAAAATGAGTGGATTGATGGTGTCTAAAACACGGGACAAAAATGTTGTGCAATCTACAATATTGGTAGCGATTATCAGTCTGTGATTGTGCGTATACCGTTAAATATTCACGCGTTATCTTGGTAGTAGGATGTCGATTCTTGTTTGTTACAAACCGTAGATTAAGTAGTTATAGCTTTGGGTATTTAGCTGAGTTTAAGTATCATCAGGATACCTAACAATTTCACAGATGTTCTCAGATTCTTTATTTCATAATCTTTAATAATCCTTTTAAAAACTTCCCGATTTTTGAAACCTAATCGTGAGTTTCTCTTCAAACATCTTTGTATTCTAAATATTAATGTGTTTAGAAAAGATTTCATTTTACTAAATTATCAAGGAGTAGCAATTGTGAATAAAATTTTTGTAGCGGTATAATTTTCTAAATGCAGGTTTTGTGCATACGGCTTACACATTTGCCAATGAATCGCGTGTTCTCGAGTCCGGAGCTGCGGGTAACGATGTGCCCATGGGTGCATTAATTAATATTATACAGGTTTCCTTTTGTTATTTTAGATTTGCGTCCATCATTAAATTTTGTTTCTCAAATGTTTGTCGAAGGAGACTCGTAAGATAAGTTATGCATTGGGGATCCACATTATGAATTTTGGCAACAGTAATTTTCATGTATATTTTGTTTTTCTGTTAAAGACCAAATTCTGAACACTGCAGAAGGGTATTTATTACACGGAGGCTGAAGCATGTGCTGTGGCAAGCACGAGTGCCGCCGGTGAGCCACGAACTGAAAAAACGATGGTAGAAAATTTGTCCCTGCTTGAAGCAGGTAATTATTTCACTTCGAATATTTAAGGCACTATTTTATCGAAGAGTTGTTTTTTGAAGTGTTCAGTAAAATACTGTATTGGAACATCCGGAAGAGTAAATTTCGTCGTAAAAAAAACTGTCCATATAATGAAAAACTCATTCCTCCTCAGGAAAGATTTTTTGCTGAACACTCCAAAACTGTGAAATGTTTATAAAGGGATTAATTTGTGATTTGGTTCATCACTTAATCCCTATTTAAAAGCGAGTCATGTCCCGGTTGCAAAAGTGCTTTCTGCAAAAAGGAAGATGTTAGAATCTTAGTTAAAACTCTAGAGAGAATAAGGATTTATGATTTTATTGTCGAAAAGCTAACGATTCAAGATGTCAGTGCTATTCTACCGCAGAAATGCATTGGTTGATCTGACTCAACATCTATACATTTCAATAGTTTAATAAGTATTCCTAGTACTGGCAGTGGTACGGTGTTGCGAAACAAAGAATGAAATTGATTTAGCACTTCCTAAATTCTCTGATCAACTAGGGTTTTTTTATGTCCTTCAGTGGTTATCACATTAAAAGCAACTAAGTTACGAGATTAGCTCATATAAAAATTGTAGAAACACAGATTGTATGAAAACTTGGTGTGTTTCCAGTGTTAATTGTTGTGGCTAAATGTAATAACGTTAGCTTAAATAAAGCAGCAAGTATCACTATTTGTAATGGAGATGAGGAGCTACAAATATCATTCAAAGGAGAAGTGCCTGGAACAGAAAGTAAATCATGAGACGATTATTCTGTGCAAATAGTTATGGTTACCAGAACAAATAGTTACCGGAATATTCACTCCCAAAAGTTGCTAATAAATTTGACATAGAAGTCTGTAGAGAAAGGCATCATAAAGAGAAAATTTAAGGTATTCTGTTTACTATACTACTCACAGCTGAGGGTTTTAATCTTATGAAATTAGAACTGCGATATGAATCTCCGGCGTCTTTATCGGTTCTCTTAGATATGTTTTCGTGACAGGTAACACTAGATGGATTTTGGTGACGTTGTACGAAAAATGGAATATTCTATGCTGGATAAGTAGTTGGCGATAATTACTTATGTTGGATGAACTTGCGGCAAAAAAAAAAAAAACTTTATTTACGAAGTGGCGCTGGGAATCAGTAATGTTCTCACGTTCTTTGTGCTACGCGTTCGCATATTTTTAGTTCTAAATGAAGTGCCGAGTAATAAAATCAAGGAGAAGCAACAGGATAAGATGGGAATGTTGAATTCAGCCGTTAGGGATGATAGGCAGCAACAACAATTGAGAGATCGAGAAATGCGTGAAGCTCATGGTGAAAAGCAAAACTATTCGATTTCAAAGACGAAAGAGTTAAAGGTTTACAATTTGCGATTTATGGGATTTATTTTGTTCAAAATTGCTACGGTGGACTACAATGGATTGATTACCGTCTTTTTTTTGGACTTGGGATAAACTGTACGCAAGTAAGCTTCTAACATGGGACGAAGATCATGGGAATTGGAAGCTAGAACAAGAGAATGGCATGCAGTTGCGCTTAATCGGTTTCAGGTCGTCCCTTCAACGTCGACAACAATGTTACCTTTCGGTAGCATTGGCCAACCTTCCGGTGTAAGCGGTGGTAATGGTAGCGGTTCAAATTCAAGTGTTATGGGAGTACCTACGACCAGTACGTCAGGGTTATTACCCAACAATCACCAGCAGTTTCATCCTTCCACGGCTAGTATTACCGGACAGTCGACGGTGACCTTTCCGCATCACGGGAAGCAGTTTTTTCTGGAACGGGAAAGGGAGTCGCGAGATCGGTCACAAAATGGATTGATGGGCAAGGCTAAAGTTGCAGCTGCTGAATTTCGTGCTGCCCAGGCAAACAACGGGTATGTTTTTTTAAACAGTCTTGTGTTATTTTGAAGAACTTATGAATTAGTTGTAATTGTTGGCACCTAAATTCTTGGTTCGGGTGCACGTGATCAAGTAAAGTTACTGTATTCTTTTTTAACTGATTGCACTTGTGTCATTTCTTTGTAATGGAAAGCTCAACCGGCTTGACCAGGCACAACTACAACTTGATGTGGGTACTAAAGTGATTTTTTTTGGGGTCGAATATACTTTTGAGAAGTCATCAACTGTTGTAGTGTCTAACTCGAAGATTTAAGTATCTTCTTACAGGAATAGATCGCCAAAAAAATCACTTCCAGGAACCATATGTTTCTGTTAAGAATAGGTCTCTTACGCTTGCTTTTATCGAATCACGTCTGTGTAAATTTTTTAAATACACTTATCCGATTATATGATCTTGTGGTGATCATAAAACAGGAGTGGGTTCAACCGAAGTCTTATAATTTTTTTTAGCATAAAATTTTAAGTAAGAGAATGATTAAGCTTTTCGATCCTTTTCCTTGTGTAATTGCAAGACTTGAACTAGTCGTGCGTTTTATTGCGGTAGGATTTTTTTCTGAATCCAAACGATAACGATGATGCAAAATTTGCAGCGACTTCAATGGAACACCGATGGAGATTGATGGTTTAAAATCACGCGTGAACAATGGTAATGGTATTCTTTCAACTGCGCAGCTAGAAAATCGACCGTATGAAATTAGCAGGGATAAGGTGATTAAATAAATGCTCGCAATGGCTGCTTTTAGAAGAGGAAACAAAAAAGACGTTGCAGAGCAAAAGATTTAGTGAACTGTTGTACTATCCCTCTCCAAGTTTTATCTTTTCAGGATTTGTTTATTTAAGGTACGGTATCTGAAGGGACACGATAGCGAGGTATTCATTTGTACGTGGAATCCAAAAAATGATCTCATAGCTTCTGGGTAAACTTTGAAATTCTTCAGATTTAAGCGTTTAGTCCAATAGGAACCAAATGTGTAAATGTAGGCAGTGTCATACTCGTTTCCTCCCCGACATTCACTCATCTTTCGAGAAGACTGTCGTTTCAAGACCTTTTAGGTTTCAAGACCAGCTGACTTAATCGAATCTATTTAAGAGATGGCTACAAAAAAACGAGTGGACAGCCGTGCTATGTTAGGGCGGGTATTTTGTCCCAGTTGTGCCGAGAATCTTGGGTTAAGAAGCGCAAAACGCTCTTATTGTTTTGGTTGAATAGTAAAGATCTTAATCACAATAAAAATGATGCCAAGTAAAACGGACGTTTTGTGCAATTAGTAAGAACTAAATTTATGATGCTAGATATGTTATTTTTTGGCCGAAATACCATCCATTTTTCTTATTAATAAAGCATGATCGGCATTCAAAACTTTAATTGGGTACTGAGATTCATTTGAGTGCGGAGTAACATAGTACAGATATCATTTTACACCGTACTGGCTGGTGTAAACTTTAACATTGTAGGTCCGGTGATAGTACGGCACGTATATGGAATGTACATGGTTCAGAGCTAGCAACAACGTCATGCCAAGCTATCCATGATAATTCAATAGTGCTCAAACATTGTATGCAAAAAGATGACAAAAACCCTCCTACAAATAAGGACGTTACTTCTCTTGATTGGAATGTTCGTTAACATTTCTTTTCTTGGTGGATTTTTTCCGAATGTTGCATTCTGTGAAGTTCGTATTTGTCCGCCTGTGCATTTGTCGTCTGTGCCATTGTTTGAGTAGCATTAATCATTTCCTGACATGGCACGAAACAAGCCTTGATTGGGTTAGAACGTGTTTAGTTGAACTGACTTGTGACTTGATATGTTTTGGAATAAAAGAACTTTTTTGCGTAGTTTCCATGATACCAAGCGTTGCAGATTTGAGTTCTAGAGGCAGTATCTGTCTTTTACCAGCATGCACCCAAGTGCTATTCTGCTACTTCTGGTCATTTGGATATGCTAATATTTCAAAATTATCCTTAGTTGAAAGAAAGACAGCACCCAACTCTAATTTTAATTTAAAGTTATAGTTGGATGTTGTATTCGTGTAATTTATGTTAATTGGAAATGCTGTCTCTGGTTTCACAAATTTTATTTTTGGCTTCAGGAAGTTGACGGAAAAAAACTATTGTTTTGTTATTCCTAAAGGAACACTAAAACATTAAGGTCCTTAGGGAACACTCTTCCGACTTTTCCTTAAGAATCGAACCCTGGCAGAATATTTTTTGGAAAGTTTCTGTCACCGATAGATTCCTAAATTCAGATATCACATTTATATCGTCAATAAGAATGATTTCAGTTTTTTCACGATTCATATGTTCTGATATACTTCATCATTTTTCAGTGTACTGGTGATTTACTTGCAACTGGATGCTATGATGGTTATGCGCGCGTTTGGGCTACTGATGGTAGGTTATATATCCACTGTCATTTCATTGTGTTTATTGTCATTTTGATGAATAAAGGAATTCATATTTATCTCTTATTTTAGGAAGACTGCGTTATACGCTAGGAGCTCATAAAGGTCCAATTTTTGCACTGAAGTGGAACCAAAAAGGCGATAAGATTCTTAGTGCCGGAGTTGATAAGGTATATAATTTTTGTCTTTATTTTCACATATATAAGTTCCATTAATAAGTTTTGAAATTTATTTGATTAGTTAATTATCTTTATGGAAAATTTCTTTAGCAGAAATTTCAGACAACCATTGTTTGGGATCCACTTAAAGGTATACAAGTGCAAGTGTTTCAATTTCATAGCAGTTCGGCACTGGATGTTGATTGGATGTCAGATGATACATTTGCATCCTGTAGTACGGATATGTGCATCCATGTGTGCAAATTAGGTTGCGAGAAGCCGTTGAAAACATTCCAGGTAATCTTATTTCTCTAAATTCATTAGATTATTAGGTATTGTACTATGGAGGAAATGTGGGTGCTGTTATCCTCTTCAGATTGCATTTTTGTCTTGAATTTAGTTAATCCTTCATTTTCGCTAGTATTGTATCGTCTGGTAATTCACTGCCGAGTTGGTGGAGATTTTAAATTTTACTCAATAGATTTCATTATCAATTTTGTTATGCTAAAGAAAACTTCCGCTCCTGAAATGTGATTTAGGATACCCAAAATATAATTTTTCTACCGAGATTCCTGTTTTCCAGTTTAGAAGAAATTAGATCAAATCAAATACATTTTAGGGTCATACAAATGAAGTGAATGCGGTAAAGTACGACGTATATTCACGGCTTTTGGCTTCGTGCTCCGACGACATGACATTGAAGGTAAGTGTTTTTCGTCTGAAAAAAGTTTTCATGCAACAAAGCTGTAGAAATAACTACCTCTCTATTTGGGAAGGTATGCTTCAATTCAAATTTTATCCCAGGTATGGTCAATGAATTACGAAAATGTGGTACACAATTTAAAAGCACATGATAAGGAAATCTACACAATACGTTGGTCGCCAGTTGGTTATACACTTGCAAGGTAGTCTTTTGTTTTTGTAGCAATGAATAAGTTTTCAGAAAGTTTTGGTTATAGGACTCCAGTAAAAATGCTAAATTTTGAAATTCCTTTATGTCCATTTAAAATTTAATTGAAATCTAAGTTATATGCTGAAGAAGCTGTTAATTGCAGTGCATCTTTCGATCATACAGTTCGTTTGTGGGATATCGAACGGGGGATGTGTGTTCGAACGCTGACGAAGCACACGGAGCCAGTTTACTCTGTTGGTTTCTCGCCAGATGGAAAGTATATCGCATCCGGTTCATTCGATCGTTCTGTCTACATTTGGGATGTACAGGTTAAGACTTTTTCTTAGATTACGAAATACTTTGTGTTCCTATATTTTCTTCAGAATCCCTAAAAATCTAGATGTATTTCGAGTATCCTAAGTCACTTTTTATGCTGTTCAGGATTACAGTTATTCCGCTAGATCGATTAGTGAACTAGTTATTGAAAAACTTAATACCAGGGAGGGAAAAGAAATGTGAGATGATTCTCTGTGCTTTTACCCATTCTTTAAGCTTTCGTTTATTTCGTTATCGTTAATGAAAGCACATTTAATTCGTCGCTGAAAGCCTATTTTTGCTAATGCTAAAAGTCTGTTTCTATTGAGGAAGTTAAATCTGTTAAATTTTCAGTCAGGAAAATTAATTCAAAGCCATACGGGAAGTTTAAGTGATGGTGGAATCTTCGAAGTAGGTTGGAACTTTCGGGGCGACAAAGTTGGTGCATCAGCGAGTGACGGAACGGTTAGAGTTTTGGCAGTTAGACCAATGTCACTCGTTTTAATACTCCGCTTGTCTTTTTTGGGATTTGTTTTGTAAGCTTCCTTGGGATCTACTGTACTGAGTTGTTTTTTACTTAATTTAACTGATTTATGTTATCGCTTGTCAATTCACGTAACTTTTTCGAAGAAGGGGTAAATGTTTGCCGTTCAGGATCCATTATACGTCGTGCATTTTAGGTAATCATATTGGACGTACGACACATCAAGAATCGGTTGTTGTGAACTTTTTGATAGTTGTTAGCGGGGATCACAAATTCATCACTACTTAAGTTATTTGAACAGTTTACGATTTGTCGAAATGAGAGTTTTTCTTAAATTGTGTTATGGGCTTGGTTGTTAAAAGGAGAAGATATATTTCTGCCAGTTTTGTACAGGTTATTCAATTTATTAAATTTGATTATTTCTCATATTTTCCTTAGGTTTCGGTTGGAATTTGAGCTCATCTCTGTTGTTGAAGCAGGGGATATGCGCTGAACTTACTTTGTTTGTTAACACCTCTCTCTTTAGAATTTTCCAATTTTAATGTTTACTTTTGTTATTTATGAGTTTGATTATTAGTGAATAGGCAGATGGTCACGAATAGGAACTAGGAAATGAAAACATATGTCTAAGAACGACTAACTATCCCAGTCACTCTGCCATTTTAATTAAAGCCAGACGTGTTCCAACTGTTGCTTCAGTTCGTGGCCATAACGTCGTAAATTGCTAACAGTCTGCCTTTCAACTGTATTTCGTTCCTTTCTCAAATTTATATTGAAATATCGATTACTGAGCCTCGTCCTGTTCTTTTTTTGCGCTTGTTTTGTTTTGATGATTTATACGATATTTCTTTACTGTTTCGAACGGTGGGTTTTCCCTGTTTAATCAGCTTCAGTTTTTTATCGTTGCTGTATTTTCATAACTATGTTGACTGTTTTTTGCTCTTGTAGCTTTCATTTTATCAGGTAAGTTGTCGTTGGATCATGAAAAATTTTTTCCAACTGGCAACAGAGGAAGAAATAGTTCAGACTATGAATGTTGATGAAATGTTTGAATTTTGATGATTTTATGGGTTCAAGTTCAAATTTTGAGTGATCGTGAACTCTTTGATCCCCATGTTTTGTATTCAATTTACTCTTGTAGCACTACTGTCCGTCTTCGTCAGATAGGTTAAAGATGAAATTTATCCGAGGAAAAGTGAGTACTGGAAAATGGGAAATTTCTGGGAATTTTCCATAATTCCTGATGTGAGCCATAGTCATGATGCGCTTTTTTAAACTTTTTTGTTGTTTCATATCTTATTTTTCTACTGCAAGCTCGTCCTTCGTCTTATGAAATTGAACCAAATAAAGATACTGCATATCCGATCGAAGATGCTGTTCCAAAAAATTTTTAAGCGATCAGCAGATTTAGCTGTTTGGTGTTGGAATTAGCTCTTAATTTTTAGGAAATAAAATCAAATTTCAGTGAATGGATTGGATATAATGACGGAATAATGTGAACATAGGGTGGAGTGGAAGTGAGTCAACTTCATTGAGCACTGTGTTATTGATTATTGGGTCATACAGTTTTTGCAGAAAACTTGTGAGAATAATGGAATAGTTTGTTCGTGGTGTAGATCGGATCTTGAGAATTGTGTGAATGATTCAAATGGGGAAGCAAAGAATCGGAATGAGCATCGCTAAGGCGGTAACTTCTGCTGCAATAAGCTTGCCTCTCTGTCTTGTTAAGGTACAATGAGTCATTTTTACCCGACCTACATCTACCATATTGTAAGCAATTTTGTTTGTGGATTGAGATTTCGGGAGTTTTGAGGTTGAAACCTGGAAAGCAAGGAATTAAATGGGAGGGGAAGTGGTTTTAGAAGTTTGTTGTGCACTTCCATTCTCAGCCGCAAATTAAAGCAGTTTGCCTAGGAAAAAGTGAGTAAATGACAGGTAGCTCAATCTCTGTTTCATTTGATTTGTGTTCGTAACGCCTGTTCGACTGCAGGGGTAGGTTGTGTGGAGGGGAGTGGAGTGTACTTGACAATACTTCGTAATGGATGGGTAAGGAACAACAGCAGAAATGTACATCCTTTCCCAGTTTACAGACTTTGTAGCAAATATACAAAGGTATTCAACACCTATCCCACACTTACGGTAGTATCCCACAATACCGTGTCTCGACTCTTCTCTTAAGGCTTTCCCGGAGGATTGTCCTACTGAACTACCGTTTCTCATACATTAGTCCGTATATGTAAATGTACGTCTTGTAGTTTGAATTTCCAAAGATTTGTTTATAGTGCCGAACATAGTTGTTATGTCTCTTCTCAGTCATATCCATTTATCAATATGCGTCTCTTGATACATTCTTGCAACTTGTACCGTTCCCGTCATCTCCGCATTGATTCAAATGTAACTTGTGCATTGTTCATCAGTGTGTTATTAGCTTCTTTACCTTGCATTTTTAGAATGGTTCATTCGGGCTTAATAATGAAAACCGCACCTTCCTCTTGTTACCCTTCATATTCTACTATATGTCATTAGCTTTTTTTTGCAATCTTTTTTCTTTTTTATTTATTAATTATTTTAAATGCAAAGTTATCATTTCTCCAATATGATAGTACATTTGGATTTTAGAGCTCAATATGAGCAGATATATGGAGCTGTAATTAGGAATTATTCGTTAGAAAAATCAAACGAACTGTGTTCATTAAAATGCAAATTAATCGCGGCGCTGTTCAAAAATAAATCTCCTATCTGAAATGACGGAAAGTAGTTTTCATTGGCTTTGGCCTCTTAATCTGGGCTACCTGTTGGCTGGTTTCATTCTTGTTTCCGTTTTTGCGAGACAGCATTGACTGACCGGACAATCATTTATCCTTTATCTAGCTCACTAATTAACTTGATGGAAACTTCGATACTTCCAAAAGGTGTATGTTTACGTGTAAATCGATTTAATATGCTGTGGAAAGGAAAATCTGTAGCGTAATCGAATATTGAGCGTGGACAGTATTGGGAGGAAGGGAGGAAGGATTAATATGTAGTGGTGAGATTAATAAGCGTGATCGTTGAAGTAGTATCACATTACTTCATCCTAAATAAAATGTCAAAGCAAAGTGGATTGAACTATGTAAAAGACATCATTAACTTTTCACTTTTTTATTTCAGAGATGAGATGGATGATCGGGAATTGAAAGAATATATCATTGATAAACTGCATAATAGCTAGACAAGAGTATGTCTACTGATTTTAATGTCGTTGGTACTCTTTTCTCTCAGGTAATTGCCTTTTCCTACATAATTAATTCTTTTCATACATTTAAAATTATCATAGTTTAACTTGAACAGTTGTAGGTCTTTTGAAATTATCATAATTTTAAGTGATTATAGGCATAGTTCTTATATCATTATTTGATGAAGTTGTAGCAGTAAATTGGCGTTAACAGTTAGATAATTAAATACTGTGTAGAAAGATGAGCAGTACTACAGTTCGATAGCGAAAAAAAGTGTAACAAAATCTATAGTCATAAATGATATATTTTATAAAGGATATAAAAAATTTTCGATAAATTTCAATTGATGAGTTTTTGAAATTTGAACAGGTTGTTAGAAAATTTGTGACTTTCAAATTTTTTTTTCGTAAGTATTTGGAAATGAAAACAGAAAATGCGTAATGCGTATTCGATCTCGTAATGATGCATAATTTTCAGACTCCAACCAAGCAAAAGTGGAAGAATACAAAATATTGTCTGAATCAGAGGGCATCCTGCTTCGATATTAGTCCTGATGGTTCTTCGTTTTTGATCGGTGAAGTTAACGGTCAACTCGTAACCTTATGTATTTCGTGTGTCATTTCTTTGATGTTTACTAGTTATGATATACTACTTGACTTGTCCGTTATTTGACTGTATGAGATGTAATACGGAGTCTGTACCTCTTTCCTTACATGTAATTGAATGTTTGATCTATGAGATGTATGGAGGTTGTAGATGCTCGACAAAATTAGAAAAATATCTTCGTGTTTGCGGAATTAAAAAACGAAGGAAGCAACGATACTTATGCGCATAATAGGAGTTATTAAAACATACTGTGTCAGTTCCAGCTTTCCTTGTTGGATGATTAAAATTCTGATCAAGTCATCATCATGAAATAATCATTTTATCGGCTGAGTATTGAGGGATGGAGAACTGATGGTATCAGATTCGTGCGAACGGCACCGGTCCAGAATCATCGACATTGCATTCAATCCGACGGCCGACTTGATTGCTACCTGTTCTAATGAGAATAGAATTGAGCTGTCCTCATTTCGAGTAGATCTATCTAAATCAGGTCTAACTGAACCAATAGTTTTAACTTTAAAATGGTTTATTTTTACTTATATTCATTAATCTATTTTTCAATAAAGTAGGTCTTGCTATGGAATTCTAAATCTAAATCAGTGATAAGACAGATGGATACATGTAATCAATATTAGTAAAGTACAAACAAAGATCTCCATGTCATAAATGGTGATTTCTTGAAACGAATTAAAATAAATTTAGGAAATCGGAGGATTAGTATATCGACGAACGAACCGGTGAGGGCACTTACTTTTATGGAAGATTTAGCCAATCATTCCAATATCTTATTTTCTGGTACGGGTCGTCAAATTTGTATTACCGACTGCTCTTCGGGCACTACATTTCGTGTTCTGAAAGGTCATAAAGGTGAGTTATCTCAACTAGGAGGATATTTATAGCGATTTACACTGCTGGAACTTCATAGATAAGTATGCCAAGACTAATTAATTTCCAGTGCATCGAATTATAGTAAGAAAATTATGCAGGTACCATTAACTGTGGACGAATTTAATTAAGGAGAAGAGTCGCGGAAATGATTACTTTACAAACCATAGCTCACTCGCTTGATGGCTTTAATTAAATTGCAATATTCTAAAGATATTCTATTATGCAAACACTGCAAAAAATCTATGCAATAGCCTCTTGTGGTTGAGTGGACTGTGAAATAAAATTTAGATTAGAAGTGAAAGAAATTAAAATATGTTCTGGAATTGATGGATGAAGTTGATACTAAATCAATAGGAAGAGGATGTTTAGGTAAAATCGAAAAATATTTCTTTAAAATTCGAATTTATACATTAGGTATGGTAACAGCACTTTGCACATGGGGTGGTTGTCTGTTTGCCAGCTCATCAACCGATAAAACGATCCGTATCTGGGATACGCGTGTCACTGAAGCTGTCAGAATATTTGATCCACTTACAAAACCTGGAGGTATGTTTTATGTTTCTATGATATGCTTTCGTTATCTCTACTTCGGAAGATAAGGCGGTGCAAATCGTATCATAGTTCCCACTTCCTTTGTCTATTTCCCACGCCTTCATTAAATTCTTTGCTGAAGTATTGAAGTTGTTACCGTTTTTACTGATATCTAAGTTAGATAGATCTCGTTCTAATCTATTGAATCTCCGTATACTAGAATTGTAATATGAAATGGTCTCAAAGATCAAGTTAAAGATGTTTTCTCTAATCCTTATTTTTGTCAAAAAAGAACTTTACACCAGTCTGTATGATAAATATGGATAGAACTTCATGTAAATCATAAATTTATTGTGTTATTAAGTCATAAAAACAAGTGATGATTTGTTAATTTCAAACAGTGGGTGCTTTTCACGTGGATGGCAACGGTCGAATTTTGGTACGTGGTGATGGAAACGGTGAAGCGCATGTATTTGATACATCATCAACTAAGAAAATTATAACCAAGCGGATTTCCAAAGGACCAATTTCATGCCTTCGTATTGCCAACTCACAACGGTTTATGGCTGTTGCTGATGAAAAGAGGTCATTAATCGCTGAAAGTCAAGTCAAGTTCAAATGAAATTTGAGAATATTGGTCTTTCATGTTACCCAATTATTGTTTTTAAATTAAATTTTTTTAAACTTAACTGTAATTCATAAGGGTTTTTTTTTCTCCCCCTTTCCTATCTTTTCTTATCAACTTCCGACTAAATTAATCATATTTGTTTTTTTTTTCGCTTCTTATTCTATTTATTCTATTTAAAGTCAATTTCAGAATCAATCTCTGTGATCTACGCGATGTATTTCAAATGCCTGAGTCATCATGTGTTACAAAATGCACTAGAAGATGCATTGTTCTCAAGTTTGTTAACACCAGTTAATACTTTTAACATAGATAAAGAAATCACAATCATGCCAATTGATTTCTATTCCGAATTTAATTGTTTGAAGCATTACCCGAAGAGTATGTTCATCAACTTTAAGCATGCAAATTTAGATGGCATCCTATGAAACCGTCATTCGCAACGCTAGATAACGAAAGTGCCTTGAATTTGTGGCAGTTGGGACAGGAAAAATCTTGTACAATGGGCGAGTAAGTTCAAACACCGACCTTAACAGTGCTTAATGTTTGAGCAAAAGATCATTATTGTTCATATTCGAAGACAACGGATATGGACTTCATGTTTTGAGCAGTGAAATTTCATTCATTACTATGTTATGTACTGCGATTTAATTGATACAACTTATTATGTCGTTACAAAGTGAAATATATGTGATTGGATTATACATCACTTGTTATATATCAGTGAAAAAATACCAGTGAAAAGATACGTAGTAAGTTCTAGAAAGAACGTTTTTGTGGCAATATAGAGATGAAATTAGCAGAAGTTTAATTAATGCTTAAGCAACCAAAGAATACCAACAATTTCCTTACATATCGGACAATTAGATGCATGGTTGTGTACTGAGTTATATGTATGATAGCAGCTTTGATTATAAATTATTCTAAAAGTTTTTTTTTTTTTTTTTGCAACAAATGTCTTGTTTTATAAATTATCTTCATGACCTGTAAAATGTCGATGTTATTTCGAAACGGACGAAAAAGAAGTTAAATCAATGAATAAGTTGTGACAGATGACAAAAATATAAAAGCAAAAGTTATTTGTAATTAACAAAGTATAGCAGACAGCTCATCAATGATGTGTACATGTGATGCACTCATGAAGGGGGATAGATATGTCTTTGGATTCTCAAGAAAAGTGGAAAATTCGTTACAAGTGTACACATCTTCTAATGATGTAATTTTTTTATTATAGCAAGTAGTTCTGTTTGGATAACGAATTAAATCATGTGGACAAATTGCCAGGGGCTGGATTTCACATTTTCCTGCATTCATTTGTCTTTGAGTGTTATTTATTAATTT
>NW_018108341.1:138245-140459 GCF_000183805.2 Loa loa | reverse complement strand
TGCAATAAATTATTGTTATTGCTATTATTATTATCATTAAGCTGTATTTACAAATGATTTCATAAGCTATTAATACTTTTACTTTCTTTTAAAATGTATGAAAATTTTGTAGGAAACAAATGCTAAGGAGATGATAATGTCTGTTCACAGGTAAGGAAGCAATTTCATGGTAAGCAAACTGAGTGGAAAAGGGTAAAAAGAAAAAAAAAATAAAAGATTTCTGAAAGTTGATGAATGACAACAAAACCACTTGATAATTGCAGCAAAAAAAAAAGAAAATGAATTGAACAAATGATTCAGATTTATTAACTATGCATCTTTTAAATCTTTTTTTTTGTTTTTTCTTTTCTAAATTAGAAAATATTTCAGAAAAATGTTTTTAACCAAAAAATCTTCATTTTCATCTTCGCCTTTTTTTCCTTATATATTTTGTATATGTATGTGTATCTATTTGTGAGCATTTGTATGTGCGTATATGTGTGCGTTGTGTGTGTGTGTGTGTGTGTGATGTGTGTGTGTGTGTGTGTGTGTATGTGTGTGTGCATATATATACGCATGGAAATGGACGAAGGAATGATAAATCAGAATGGGTCATTTTAGCAAAGTTGAAATGACTGGTAAAATGTATGCATTTTCATAATTGCAGTCAATATATTCTTTCATTTTACGGAGAGAAGAGAATGAGAAAAAAGTATGGCTGTTTCGTTTCCGACTATTATTTCAGGAAAGCATTTGATTTGACAAGTGGGTGAGTTTTTTTCTTCCGGAATGAGACAAATAATTGTTTAAAAGTGGAAACTTAAGGGTTTAAATGTTAAAATAACAAAAAAAAAAAAAAACTTTGCTAAAGTGTCTTCCAAATTAAATTAAAAAAATGCATTGAAATTTTTTGGTAATTCAATAACTGTTTTACACAATTTTTTTTTTTGAAAATTGTAAAAAATAAGCTTCAAATGTTAAGAATAATTTAAGTGCTGCAAAATATATTTATAGCATAAATTAAAATATAAATGATAGAAGAGTGAATCAAAAGTATTCGATCATTTTACATTTATGCCTGCCCTAAAAATTAATTTATCAAAAATGTTATTTAAATTTTAAAAATGGATTGAAAAGAATGGTATTATAATGGATAATATAACGAATTAGCATAAACCACTCGTATTGTTGACCATTTGCAGTGACCGGAATAGTTGTAAAATGAAGTGCAAGGAAGTGAGTTAGGAAAAAGATTGACGAGAAGATGATATGGGTGTTAATCTCAGCTTCAGCATTCATATTTTGAATTTGATATAGTTTTGTGTTTGATGTGTGTTTGTTTTTGTTGAAGGAAGGGTCAAATGACCTGTAGCAATTTGTGGTTGACCTCAATAATAGCTTTCTATTGGAAGAAAAGAAAAGCAGAAAAAGTCATCATTTTAATCCAGTGATTTTCAGTAAATTCTTGTAAAAATAAATCCGTGCATAAAATTGCATAGAAAGATGACATCATTTGTTCATTTTGAAATAAAATTTAAAAATTTTTTAAAAGAAAATTTCAAATATTTGTTCAATTTTTGACCAATTTTTAATTTTACTTTCAAATTAAAAGGCTTAATATATTCTGCATGCATTAGTTGTTAAATTGGAAGTGAAATGAACATATTGCGTGCAACTTATTATTTAAATTTTTAGGAATTAATTGATTTAATTCACTTTAATGTTTAATATCTCAAATGTTGTTTATTGTGTAATTTTTTTTTGCAATTAATTTAAATGTATTTATTTCCAATTTTTAATAGCATATAATCTTTTGGCTTATTTAAAGACAAATTCAATTTCTTTTTTAAATATTACTAAATATGTCATTTATTGAAATTATGAATGTTTTTCTAGAAATATAAGTAAGATTAAATTTTTCATCGTCAGATTTTTTTTCCAATATGTTTTCACTAATTGAAATGAGCTTTTCATCTCTAGTTGGCTTAATTAATGAAATTTGCAATTAATTGTTGCTAGCAAAAAAACATCAATTCATGGAATTCCCTAATCAAGCATATTTCAAAATAAAAAATAAATAAATAAAAAAAAAAAATAAAACCCTACGAGAGAGAGAGAGAGAGTAAAATTTTCATCGATAGATAAGAGAAAGATGATGATGAAGAAGGGAACTTGTTTTCCCGCTCAATACACATCATTTATTCCGGGAAATGGAAAAATTTCTCATCATTTCGT
>NW_018108341.1:133601-137276 GCF_000183805.2 Loa loa | reverse complement strand
AAACTTATATATCATCCTTTCTTCTATTTTAGTATTTTGATTATTTAATGGTAAAATAAAGGGAGGGGAAAAAGAAAGAAAAGTAGATAAAATCACTTATTCATTTCATATTACGTTTTGTTAAAAAATAGATACAACTTGAAACATTTATTCATTTGTTCTTTTCTTGTTTTTCTTTCTTTCTTTCTTTTTTCTATTCTTTTTTTTGTTCAAAGATGAAAAATGAGTTAAGAGGTTTTAAGAATTTGAAATGTGCCACTAAGCTTGAAATTCTATTTCAGGAAGTTTTAGACGAATGAAATGAAACGAAAGAAACGAAAGACTAAAGTAAACTATGCTATAAATCATTTTACTGAGCCTTAGTTTTAGTCTTATTTTTGTTTTTTTTTCTTTGTTTCTTTTTCTCTCTCTCTCTCTCTCTCTCTTCGAAGGGAAAAAACTAGAAGTATTGCTTATTCCTTTTTCTTTTTTTTTCCGTTTCAGTTTAAAATTTGATGAAGTTAAGTGAAAAATTGAAGTAAAAACTTAGCAAAAAATATTTGGATAAGTATATTTTAACAAATATAAAATAATTATTGAAAATTGTTGAACATTAATTAAAAACATTTACCAATTCCATTTCCAATTTGTTTTAATTCCATAAATTTTAACATTATTAAGGGGCAAAAATATTGCATGAAAAAATGAATAAATAAATAAAAATGTCCTTAAAATAAAAAAAAAGAAATATTTGAAAACAAAAATAAATTAGAACATATTTAGACTTTTTTTTTCCCCTTTCTTTTTTTCCCAATCCACAACAAGCTCTCATGTCAAATAGCAGTAAACTTGATTTTCTCATTACATTTTCTTTTTGAAGAAAAAAAAAATTCTATGGCTAAAGCTTAGTTCCAGTCATGTTTTCTGTTATTTCTAAAGGCTAAAGAATTATTCCACTCAAGTTTCTACTTCTAGGAATTCCTCCGCTCTACAAATATGAAACTTACTTTAAATAAAGAAATAAATGAAGGATTGTCAAATTTTCAATAAATTGTTGAGGAAAAAAGTAAAAAAAAAGGAATTTCATTTGGAAAAATTCAAAAGGAATAAGAATAAATATAAATAAAAAAGATGAAAAGAATGGAGAAATGAACGATAGAGCAGATGAATGATTATTATGACAGAGATTGAGAAAATTACAAAATAATTATGCCTACAAATGTTAACAGTGATTGAGAGCGAGTATATTGTTTTCAAATATTAAGCAAAAATTTTTGGTTAAATTTTACTGAATATCAATTTATGATTATGAGATAAGCTGAACAGTAAAACTTTTCAAAAAATCTAATGCTAAAAATTGAAATATGAAATTATGAATTAGGAAAAGGATAAATTTCGTACCTATTTCACTTTCAAAATTCCTTGACAAATTTAATAAAATTTAATGCAACAAATTTTTCATTCGAATAAAATTTAATAATTATTTCCCAAAAATTTGAAACTTTAACTTTATATTAAAATTTACATTGAATACAATTGGTATTTTCCTTTTCATTGAAATGAAAAAAATAAAATGAGCAATGAAATTTTCGATAAAATGAACTTTTTTTTTATTGCTTCTTTTTTTTTTCAATTAGAAAAAATCGGGTAGTAGCTATTTTTCTTGCTTAAGAGTTCTTCTGTTCAAAAAGCATACGGTAAAATAAATGCTAATCGTTAAATTAAAAATTTTAATGTACTTCATAATTGGCTAATGATTGCGCAAAAATGAACGAGTTAATGTATTCGGCAAAAATATACTTTTCAGTTCTTTTTTTTCTTTTTAAATTTTTATAAGATTTATCAATTATTAAGAATTAATTTTTCTAGCAAATGGATTACTAATTAACCAAATTTAAATTATCTGTTATATTTGTTATTTCATATATTCTTTAAAAATTTCTCAAAGAAAAAAAGAATGAAACAAAAAAAAAGAAAAAGAAAAAAGAAAGAAGAAAATGCATTATTTATTTTATTCATTTTCTTTCTTTATATAATTTTAAATTAAAAATTCAAAAAAAAAGGAAGAAGAAATAATAAAATATAAATAGATAATAAATAAATTTTGAAATTAAAAAAAAATTTAGCTAATAAATTTCAATTAAAAATGAGTCATTTGTTTTATTTTTATTAATTTATATTAAACAACAATTAGCACTTCCTTTTTTTCATTTATGCAAAAAATAAAATAAACCTTTTTTTTTCTTTTTGTATCATAACATGGTTAAGTTAGCTGTATTTATTGTTAAATGAAATTTTGATAAGCATATTTTAGTTCGATGCAGCTGCATTTTTTAAAATTATGACATGCTTCAATGAATTTCTAATATATGATTAAAAGAGAGAACTGGAAAGAGGGAGGAAGAGAGAGAGAGAGAAAGAAGAAAAAAAAACGAATTGAATTGTATTGAATCAAAATTATGTCATTCGTTACTAAGGTAAAGAAAAAAAAGGAAGGAATTTCATTGTGACTAAAACAAGCAACTTATTATAGGAGAGAAAAAGAAAAAAAAATTAAATTTCTAAAAATTACCAAATTTTTATGTAACCAAAAAAAAACTTTATTAAAATTAATTAAATTTATAAATAATATTTAATTGTTTAATATTACAAAATCATTTACATATTATAAAAAAAGAACTAAAAATTTAATATAAATAATATTGAGTATTTTTTTAAGTATTTAATTAATTGTGTATATATGTACAGAATTTTAATTAGCTATTAATTATAGATAATTGGTTTGGAAGGTATTCCAGTGTATACACATTTCCTCCTTAGTGATCAAAATTGGCATTTTGGATGGTTTCTTTGTGATTTATGGTTAATGGTTGATTATGTTGTCTGCCTCGCATCAATATATACCGTACTTGGTATAACAATTGATAGGTAAATGGAATTGAATTAATATCTGATTATTTTCAATAGTAATAATTATTCATATTGTAAAATTATTGATTAATTTGATGAATTATAGCAACATCTTATTGTATAACAAAATAAAAAAAAATTCATAATGTCAAATAATTAAATCATTATTTGTTGACAATGAAAAATAGAAAAAGTGCTCAAACAATAAGATTAGTGATAATTTAAAAAAATGCTCGAACAATATAAGATTAATAGTGCTCAAACAATAAGATTAGCAGTAATTTTAAAAAATGCTTATATAATATAAGATTGATTAGTGTCCAAACAATAAGATTAACAATGATTTAAAAAAGTGGTCAAACAATAAGATTAACAATAATTTAAAAAAGTGCTAAAACAATAAGATTAATAGTGCTCAAACAATAAGATTAGCAGTAATTAAATGGTTGCAATAATAAACGAAGTATAAATTAAGCTTAGCTATTTAATTGAGCATGTTTTAAGATATTGCTCAGTAAAGTTTCCTGCAACTTATCGAAACTGGAGGACACCACGACGTGTTATTTTAACCGTAGCAATTATATGGCTGGTAATTTTATTTATTAATTGAAAAATGTTGTTGTCATTGTTGTTATTGTTGCTGTTATTGTTGCTATTATTATTATTGTTATTATTATTATTTATTATCATTATTATTATTATTATTGTTATTAATTACTATTATTATTATTATCATTATTATTATTATTATTATTATTATTATTATTATTATTATTATTATTATTA
>NW_018108341.1:131531-133527 GCF_000183805.2 Loa loa | reverse complement strand
TTATTATTATTATTATTATTATTATTATTACTTATTATTATTATTATTATTATTATTATTATTATTATTATTATTATTATTATTATTATTATTATTATTATTATTATTATTATTATTATTATTATTATTATTATTATTATTATTATTATTATTATTATTATTATTATTATTATTATTATTATTATTATTATTATTATTATTATTATTATTATTATTATTATTATTATTATTATTATTATTATTATTATTATTATTATTATTATTATTATTATTATTGTTGTTGTTATTGTGCTGAGAATTTGAATCAAAATTTTGAAATTACCTCACACTGATAACTTAATCATTTGATGTAAACTAAAATAAATAGTTAAAATTAATTTTGAAATATAAAAATTTCATCTATTAGTCTGTTAATTTATCTAAAAAAAGCTACTAATTACCCGCAAATATTTCATTTATCATTGTTATGTTTAGAAAAAACAATGAGTAATTAAGTTATCGGTAATTTTACAGTAATTTGTTGTAAAATTTTTTTGTCATTCTGTCAAAAAAAAAGTTATTTTATTACTATTTTTAAATTGATCAATTATTGAGATATTTTTGAGTAATTTTTTTTCACTCTCCAGGTAATTCATGCAAGAAGCGCAAATTGTACATTATACCTATATGACATTTTCAGATCCCAACCATATTATTTGGCTTATCAATATTTGGCTATGATAAATTTACGGGTGAACGAATGTTAAAAGATAATGAATGCTATGTACAATTTATGACAAATCCAATCTTAAATATGGGAATGTATATCTCATATTATTGGTCAACCTTATTTGTCATGCTATATTTGTATTTAGGCATATATCGAGCTGCAAAATTATTAGCTGCTAAAAGTGAACAGGTAAAATAAATGCATTAATTTTTATTTTTTTTCTTTGGTAAAATTTCAAAATTTTACTTTTTTTTCGCTTTTTTCTTTCAATCAGTTATTTGATTTTAAATTCAATTGATAAATTAGCATTTTTTGGAAATTTGCAAGTTTAAAATTTAAAAATTGAAAAAAAAGTTTATTTAAGAATAATTAATCAAGAAATTAAATTTGATTGTTTTTTTTTTGATTCATTTTCTTTTCTTCTTTTTTTTTCCTCTCTCTCTCACTCTCTCTCTCTCTGAATTTTTTTTTTTCCTCAAATAAAACGAAAAATTAATCGGAAATATTTCCTGAAAGATTGATTTTTAGAAGAATAAACGATTGGCAATGTTAAATGAAATGAGAAGGCATACGAAGCAAGAAACTCCATCTTTAACAGCATGTAAAAGTAGTGAACAGGAAAGTGCACCGGAAACATCATCATCATCACATTCAAGGTGACAATTTTGATAGCATTTTAATTCAACAGTATATTATTGTCCGGAATTAAAATGATAAATATTATCATTATCTGGAATTTAATCAATCAATATCATATTCATTCAACTAATCAGTATCATTGTCCGGAATTGAAATGATAAATGTCATCAGTATCCGGAATTAAAATGATAAATATTATCATTATCTGGAATATGTTATGCAATATTTCAATTTACAATAATGAATCATTTATTTGATATATGTATGTGTGTGTGTGTGTGTGTGTGTGTGTGTATATGCGTCTGTCTACACTTCATATGAAATATCAAATGATTTGAATCGGATGAGCACCACTTTACATTTCATCTTGAAATGAACAATCAAATTTGCATGCTTTTTAAACTTATCCTATCCGTTTTTCCTTTCATCTTATTCCATATTCCATTCAAACATTCAATTGCCTTACCAATGACCCTAAAATTGTCGTTTATTGATTTTCAACAACATTGTTAAATGGATGAAATGAAATTTGGTGTTAAATTCTATTTCCTATTGCTTTTTTTGTCTTGAAAAGTAAAAAAAAAAAAAANANANANANANANATATATATATATATATATATATATATATATATATATATATATATAT
>NW_018108341.1:128198-130852 GCF_000183805.2 Loa loa | reverse complement strand
AAAAAAAAAAAAAGTGAAAATGTAACATACATATGCATATATATTTGTATATAATAAAGATAGAAGCATTAAATTTTACGAAAAAAAAGAAGGCAAGAATTAAGCGAAAAAAAAAGAATAAAATTTTTGAAATCAATTAAGGAAATAAGCTGAAATTACGGAGGGAAAGAGGCGAAAAGTAAATTGTTTAAATTTAATTTTTACATCTTTTAAATGAGGGAACCAAAATTATTGTATTACAAAAATTGTCAAATAGAACATTTAAATTTTTATCATTTTATTATTACATCATTACATAATTAAGTTAATTACAATTAGCAACAATTTATTGTTGTAATAACATCTACACATAAATATATGCAAATATGAATAAAATTTTAAATCGTGAATGCTATTAAATGTAAATTATTCTAAAAAAAAAAAAACAAACTAGAATTAATTTCATGTTGTAATTTATGAATAAATCAGAAATATTTTCCATTTTCATATGTAACAAATGAAAAAAATAAAAAAAAGGAAAATAAAAATTTGTTGCTTGTCACCTAAAATTGTCAGCAATTTTATGTTAAACTTGATTATTACAAAAACTCAAGGGAATATGCATATTTTTGCATCAATATTATGCTTTTAGCTATTGAAGTGATTCCTAAAATTTCAATTTAAACAATTCCTCATCGTGTTTCAAAAAAAAAAAAAGGAAAGTAAAGAATGAAAGAAAAAAAAAATGGATATATTCATATATTTAAGAAATTCCATCAAAAATTTCTTCCACAAAAATTTTCATTTTTTTTCTTCCTCCTTTTCACACTTTTAACTTTGAAACTTTTGACTTTGGAAAAATTTTAACTTTGAAAAAATTATTTTATGCAAAAACGAAAAATGATAAAATTTTCTCTCATAAAATAATTTTTATTACTATTTTTTTATGTAAAAATTTATTTGCACGACAAGGGCGCCAAGTTTAAATTAAAATAAAAATTTGGTGCTTTTTACAGAAAAAAAAAAAGACAAAGAAAATCATTCAAATTAAATGACTTATTTGAATCCATTTATTACGATAAAATTTCATTTATTCATTTAACTTTTGGAAAATCATCATTTCTCGCTTTTTCTTTTATTCTTTCGCTAATTATTTCGATCTATCCTTTTTCCTTATTGAATTGTTTCAAAATAAGTTTTGCTGAAAAAAAAAATTTAACTTTTAAGAAAAAAATTTTTTCAAACATTGTACTAAACATATTTATGCATTTCATTATGCAATGAAATAATCCAAGTTTGTTGACTATTCTTTTACAGGTACGATTTTTATAATTAATTAAAATTAATTATTTGCATATAAGTTTATGCATATCTCATATGCCAAAAGGTCATATTTCTGTATATATCTTAATATTATGTAAAATTTTTATGTTGCAGATCTATTTATTTCTTCCCTTAATATTTTGTAAATTTGAACTTAACGTTACTTTAACGTTACTTAATCTTACCTTACCCATGATATATACTAAGAGATACATACGTACGTACATACGGGTGTATTATTTCAGAAACGTAGCAGCAATAAATTCGGGGCAACTTTTAGTTGCACCTGTAAAACAATTATTTCACCAAAGTACCAATAATAATACCGTTCATTCGGTTGGAATAACATCTACTACAGTAACTGCCGCCGTCGCTTCTGATATCACTGCTACCGTAATACCTTTAGTAACAAAAAGGTTAGCATATGTGTTATACTTTTGAAATATTTGCTAAAATCTTTTATTATATAACTTAAATCTAACTTGAAATAATGTATACTGTCAATGGAGTTAATGATGAGAGTATATCTGTATGAAATCTCCATCCTTTAACTTAAAAGCTGAAATATTCAATGAGGTACAAGGATAGTATAAAGTGTAATGCTACCGTATCAAGGTATGAGAGTAGTATGACAGTATAACGTCACAGTGTATGGATAGTATGACGGTACAACGCTACAGTATATGGATAATATGACGTACAGTGTTACAGTATGTGGATTGTGTGATACAGTATTAAGGTATAAGGATAGTATGTAAGTTTAATGTCACAATATCAAAATCTAAGGATAGTATATAAGTTTAATACTGCAATATCAAGATGTAAAGATAGTAGTATGAGAGTACGATGTTATAGTATCAGTGGTGAATCAAGCAACAGTAAAAGATTTTCAATCAAAAGGCCACTTTCGTTCATTTCAAATTTGAGGAATGCTCAAGTAGATTGCATTAATGATGAAAATATGCCTAATGAAGAAAGGATTGTGTGTCATTTGTAAGCTTTCTCATTGCATATTCGTTAGTTCCTATTTTCAATCTTTCACAATTGTGATGAAATTCTGAAATTTTAAATTTTATTTTTATCAAATAATTGTTCCAAATTTTTTTTAGTCAATAACTAACCATTTGTTACTACTAGTGAACTAAGCTCAAAAGTAAGCAGTGTAATGGAACGTGAAAGTACAGCACCATGTGTATCACCGGAACTTTCGGATCCGGATGCAGAGCAACAACAACCACCATTTAATGCTACTACTCATCATATTCCATTTATTGATATTGATAGTTTGACATCATTAGTTGGACATGATGACGTATATGAGATACCACCACGAATTGAGGTTTTATTTTTTT
>NW_018108341.1:123404-128076 GCF_000183805.2 Loa loa | reverse complement strand
TTAGTAATTACTCTATTGTTTCATCCTTTTAGCAATTCTTTAATTTAAGGTTATCGAAGAACCGAAACATATTTTGGTGACATCAGAAGAAGTACGTCGACCATTGCTAACAACTGCTCAATTTTACGCAACGAAAACATTCATTACAAGGCATTTACAATATAATTAATGTTGTACGTAAAAGAAGTTTGGGAAGATTTTAAAAAACAACAATGTAAGAATGAATACAAATCAAAATCTGAAAATCGCGCACGAAAGGTTTTTAATATTTTAATTAATTTAAAAAAAAAAAGAAATGGAAGAGAAAAAGTTTGAAATTCTATAAAGAATAAAACATTTAGAAAAATTGATAAATAAAATTATTCATTAAAATTTACATTTAAAAAAATTTTTTTTTTTGAAATTCATATTAAAATTTTAAAATTTATATAAAAAATTTTTTTTTGAAATTTACAATAAAAATTTTGAAATTTATATTAATAAATCTTTTTATTTTTTATTTATTTCTTTTTTTTTTTCAGGCATTACGTACAATAACATTTATCCTTGGAACATTTACAATCCTTTGGACACCATTTTATGTCTTAGCAACAGTAATGGGATTTTGTGATTCATGTAAAAATTCAAAAATATTCAATTTCTTCTATTCTATTAGCTATTTTCTATGCTATATGAATAGTCCAATTAATCCATTTTGTTATGCTATGGCTAATCAACAATTCAAAAAAACACTTATACGTATTTTAAGTTGTGATTTTAAACGTTCATAGCAATAAATGATTAATTTTAAATTTTATTTCTAATTTTTGTTTTTCGTTTTTTTTTTTTCTGCACGTTCAAATTTCTAAATTTATGTGATTTTTTTCAAAACAAATTCTTGACAAATTTTAATTTATAACTAAATTAATCATGAATATATGTATATTCTTTTTTTTTCCCCCCCCCTTCTCTCTCTTCTCTTGAATATTATACAAATTAATCCGATCATTCGATTATTTTGTCATCTAAGTGTCAAAGTGTCATACGGAATGATTAAAGTCAATGTATGTGTCGTTAATGAAAAAAAAAAAATATTACAAAAGCCAATGTAGTTGAGGTGCTTTCGTCTTTTTCTTTTTCCTTTTTCGTTTTCCTTCTTTTTTTTGATTAATTAATTTATTTCATTCTTTTTATCAATCAATGATTATTGTTCCCATTATTTGGTGATATCATTTTAGAATAACTTTGAAAGATTTTTGGATGAAGCATAAAATTTGGAAAATTATGATAAATAGACTGATAATATTGAAGATAATCAGGTGAAAAAAGAAAAAAAGACAAATTACAATTTAAAAAAAAAAAAATTTCAGTTTAATTAAAACTTTGTTTGAATTTTTTTAGAGGACGAAGAAAAAAGAAAAGCAAAGTTAAAAAGATGGATAATTTGAATGCTTTATGTATTTATGAGTAAATATGTATTTAATTCTATTTCGGGTATCATTATCATTCCTAATGTCCGCTTTTTTTAAAGTCTGTAAAATATAAAAAAAAAAAACCAAATATGTCATCGTTTATAATTAAATTATACATAAACCATAAATAGCACATTTTGTCACTAATAATTTTATCCATTTATTAAAATAATTTGCATATGGAATTATTGGAATGAACTTTTAGCCTTAAATAATTATTAGGAAGGATTTGAAATAATTTATTACAAATATTTTCCCTCAATAACTGATTAAACAACTACCGTATTATCAATATGCTCATTTTTAACTGTATTTTGATTCATTGTTTCTGCTTTTACAGTAGACGCTGTATTTGCTATCACATATTATGACGACAGATTATCACAAATAAATGCTGCAATTTGAATTTTATGAATAAAGTTTCAGTAATTGAGTACTTTTATTAAATTTGAGTTTTTATTTCATTATCTGTTGCAATTCCACTTTTTTTTCTTTTTTTTTTAATCCAATTATAATACATAATTATTTGGAAGAAACACAACTGCTTAAAAAGTATTTCAATACTGAAATACAGTTTGAACTTTATGGGTGAAGTTTCAGTAATTGAGTATTTTTATCAAATTTGAATTTTTATTCCATTATTTGTTGCAATTTCACTTTTCTTTTTTTTGGATTCAATCATAATACATAATTGTTTAGAAGAATCACAACTACTTAAAAAGTATTTGAATACTGAAATATCGGAAATGGATCAATTCAGATTACAATAAGCTAAGCAACAAAAATGAGAAAAAAATTTAAGATTAAAAAAAGAAAAATTAAAAAGAAAGTAAAATGTCTTTTGGGGAATAAGTGAAAAGAAATATTTAGTTGAAGTGAAATCACAAGGGAAATGAGCCAGGAAATGAATTAAGTATTACTTAGGCTTGTTCATGTTTTGAGTGGGGGAAAAAAAATCGTTAAATATAAAGACTGAAATGATATCATCATTTTACTTCATTGTAAAGTTAAGCCTTCATGATAATTAAGCAATAATTATCTTTGCTATAATCATATCATTAGTATATTTTCAGCTCTCACTCTTCTAACCAATTCAATATTACCTGTGAAGAATGAATTACAGGTAACATTTGCATTCATGCAATTGTTAAAGGGTATCAAATTACAGAAGGAAATTTGAAAGGATTCATAGCTATTTTGCAGTTGAATGAATTGAAAATCATTCTCTTCCTCCTTTTCCTTCTCTTCCTTCTCTTCCTCATTCTCCTCCTCCTCTTCTTTTTCTTCCTCCTTCTTTTCCTCCTCCTACTCCTCTTCCTCCACTATATCCTTTCCCCTCTCCATTTGCGATATATCAAATTTCTGCGGAATAAATAAACAAAAATTAGTATACTGGGTCAATCCTTATTAGAAATAAATTATTCATATATAATTACTAAATGATAAAAACTGGAGGAACAAAATGAAAAATCAAACATTAATTTCAATTACTAAAAGATAAAAATTGGAGAAATGAAATTTAATTTCAAACATTAATTGATGTTTGTAATTTTAATTCCAATTACTAAGCGATAAAAACAGGAGAAACAAAATGAAAAATTGTGCATTAAATGCAACTTGAAAATTTAATTTTAATTATCAAACTGCAAAATGAGAGGAGCAAAATGAAATTTCAAAATTTGAACATTAAATGAGACAATTTCAGTACGAAAAATGAAAATTGTTAAGAGTAACAATGTATATTAGATTTCTTTATGATTAAAAAATTCAGGAAATATCGGTCTTTTAATTTTTTTTTTCTTTGATTGGAAAATATTTGGCTATACGATCATTACGATATACCTCTTTGATACTTCCAATTTTATCAAGAACGATGGAAATTTTGATAAAATAAAATTGAAATTTGAAAATGTTACTGATATTAACATTTAAATGTAAAATATTAATTCTTCTCCTCATATTAATGTTAAAAATAGGCAAAAGATTAATTAGACGAATAAAATTAGGCCAAATATCCGTTATAAATAGCTAAAAAAGATATTCTCAATTTTTCATATAATCTTTATTAATACTTCCAATTCATGATATAATTTTTTAATGATTTATATTAATCTAATTAGGAAATATTCAAAAAAACCAGCAACTTATTTCATTATTTTCAAAATTTTAAACCTTATCAAAACTTATCTTTTGATAAGCCTATTTCATAATGATAAAAAAAAAGAAGCAGAAAAATGAGGATCAATTAACTCAATTACAGTTTAATAAAAAGTTTTATTGATGTTGAATGAATACACCGGAATGAAATAAATATAAATTAAATAAGGCATATATGGTTAAATAATAGATATAGGTAATGTAAAAGTATAGGTAATATATAATGTTAAAGTATAGGTAATGTAAAAGGGAAATATTTTGGTACAAAATAAAGAAGTATGACAAAATAATGGAATATTATTGCTAATAAAAAATGAGGCTATATTTTAGATTACTTGAAAATATGAATGAAGATGTGATAAGTAAAGATAGAGGATTTTATTTCAATTCAATTCACTGAGCATTCCGGAATTACCGGATGCATTATTTTCTTTATTAAATTTTATTCCTGAAAAGTATTTTCAGGAATAAAATTTAATAACGAATTATAATTACAATTGAAATAATATTTTTAAACAAATGGCACAAGAAGCATAAAAAACGAGATCTGTAAAACAAAAAAAAAAAAAAGAAATTATATCTTTTATAAAAAATACAATGTAACTATGGACAAAAGTAAGAAATGGAACTGATTAAATTACTGATTAAGAAGTTAATCTATAATCTTTGATCAATTTTATTAAATGCACAGTATAAGTTATGAAATTTGTTAGTTTATTATTTAATATTTTACTTTTTTTTTGTATCTTAACCAGATGGATTTTTTTTTTATTTTTCCTTGAAATCTCTTAATTATAATTTATATAAATTCATAATATTATTAATATCATCAGTATCAATACATATCATTAATGGAATAAAATAAACAAATCCTAGATGGATTAAAATACTCATCAGTATCAATACATATCATTAATGGAATAAAATAAACAAATCCTAAATGGATTAAAATATTAAATATAATATTTCATATTAGAATAAAACATAAAACAATTATATGAAATGAATAGAATTAAAATATCACACGTATCACAGGTAAGCAATATCAAATTTATTCACATTTT
>NW_018108341.1:118293-122142 GCF_000183805.2 Loa loa | reverse complement strand
ACCATATTCTAGTAACATTGTAACCAATGATGCATCATGTAGAACAAGTAAGGTATGAATTAATGGTACACCATCAAGATCTGGTTCATCAAGCATTAATACTTGATCATTTTTTCGAAGATATTCTAAAAGAAATTTCAAAACTGGTTCATTACGACTAATTGCTGCAGCACGAACAGGTGATAAACCATCATGTGATTGTAAATGTATAGGTGCACCAACTCTTAACAATTCTTCCACTATCTAGAAAAATAAAAAAAAAAATATTTAGAAAATTAATATTACTATATTATGATTATAGGAATATTAAATTCTTAAAAATAATACTTTGTGGTTTTTGATATATTTATATGGTGGATTGAATAACAAAGATAGTATTATATAAATATATTAAAAATATATGCAACTATATAAATCCCTATATTAATTAAGTAAATATAAGAATTAACCGAAAAAAAATTTAAAAAATTTTTCAAATTTATTTATTTTTTATTTACTTATTTTACAAAATTTTTAATTAAAATCAAAAAATTTAAAAAAAAGTAGACAAAAAATTTATGCAAATAATGAAATTTGCTATTAAAATAATTATTTTTAATTGTTTGTAAAAAAATCAATTTTTATTCCAATTAATTTCAGATTTAATTACCGGAACTGATGAACGTTGTCCAGCAATGAGCAATGGATGTACACCACGTGTATCAGTAGCTTGAACAGTAGTTGAGGTAATTAATGATTTGCATAATTGCAAATCAGAATGAGCAATTGCATAATGTAATGCTACTGCACCATCATTATCCTGAATATTTAATAAAAGTTTAAAAATAAGGCAAATTATTGTTAAGCAATATTTGCATATTAAAGTATATTTTTTAATTTCTAATCAATGAAAATGATATAAAAATATTTGTAAAACAATATTTCAAATTGCTACTTTTATTTAGTTAGAAGAAAAAAAAAAGTACAAATATTATTTAAGTTATGACCTTATGACCTTCATCAGCTCCTAAACTGACCAACATTTCACAAACATTCAAGAAACCACTCATTGCAGCTATAATTAATGCTGTACGACCAAATTCATCGATAGCATCAGTATCAGCACCATGTTCGATTAATTGTTGACAAGCAATCAGATGACCTTGACTTGCTGCTAGCATCAATGAAGTACGTCCATTTTGATCCTAGCAAAATATTTTGCATATGTAAATTTTAATTTCATCATAAAAAATGCGTATAGTTGAAAGATAGAAAAATATGAAATATTTACAATGATTTTACCTGAGCGTCAATATTTTGAACAAAATTAATAATTGTTGGTAAATTTTGATCACCATGATAAGCAGCAATATGTAAACAATTCCGACCATTCATATCTTCAAGATTTAAATTTGTTCCACCTGTAATATTTCTCTTTTAAATAAACTAATGAAAAAAAAAAAGGAAAGAAGTTAATTGATATTGATTTTATTGTCTTTGATAAAAAATATTAAAACATTTTTCATCATAAAATGCTTAACAAAAAAAAAATAAATAAATAAATATATTGGAATATTTCATAAAAAATGTTATTTGTAAATTCAAAAAATTATTCAAAAATGTTCAAAAAAAAATGAATTTAAAAAAAATGAATTTGCAAATTAATTTCAAATTTAAAAATGCGAAAAATTAATTTGTTTATTTGAATTATTGTTTCCTTCTTGAAATCACAAAAAAAAAAAGAAGAAAACAGGAAGAAAACAAAACAAAACTTTACGACATATTTCATTTAGTTGTTATAAAATTAATTTCAGGTAGAATAGAATAAAAATGAACCTTTTATAAGTACTGTAACAGTTTCATTATGATCAAATGTTTGAGCACCTGATGAAAGTGCCAGATGTAAAGCTGTTGATCCATAATTATCCATAATCTAAAATTTCATAAAATTCATTTTCAATTTACATAATTTTTTCTTTTTCCTTTCTTAATTTTTTACTATGCATTTTAATTACTATACTAATTTCTATTATATATTAATATAAACGTATATAAATTATATCACTAGTAGTTAAATTTTTTTTTTAAATTTTCACGTTTTACTTTTTATCATTTATCATTTTTTACGCATACATGCATAAATTAATTAAGAATAGCTAATGATTTATTTATCATTGATATGTAAAATTTACATTTGGTGTTGCACCATTATCCAAAAGTATGCTAACAATATTTGCATGATCCATGAATGCAGCAGCCATAAGTGCTGTACGTCCTTCCGCATCTTGTTTATCAACATTTGCGCCACATTTCAGCAAACGTCGTACGACATGTTCATGTCCACTCCTATAATTTCTTTTGCTTTTTTTTCCTTCTCCTTTTTTTTTTGTCAGCAAAAAAGAAAAAAAAAAAATAGAATTAACCCAAAAATAAATGAAACATTTGTAAATAATATATAAAGGTCAGAGGTTATCATCATTATTTTATTTATTTCAATCATATTTTAAAACCAATAGATATCCTTCGCAATTTTAATATCTTTCAATAAATAAATAAACATTCCTATTTTAGTTATTCCCTTTAATATCCTCTCTCCTATTTCCTCATCCTAAAAGCATATCGATGAATAATTCAAAAATTGTCATTAATTCTTGAAAAGGGTGTTAATCAAATTCTATTTTACATCTTCTCCTAGTTGTGTGTGATTAATTAAGTCAATCTCACAAAGCTTAATTATTTACTTTATCCTTTGCTTTTCATTTGATTGCATTAATTGTATTTTTCAAATAAAATTACTTTCTTAAAATTATTCATTCCATTTTTATTATTTACAAATTTAATATGAAAAATGTTATAAATATTGGTAAAGTTGAAAATAATTACAACAATTCATAGATCAATTATAAATTATTGTTGAATAATTAAGTTGAAAATGATTACAACAGTTCAGAGATCGAATTATAAATTACTGTTGAATAATTAATAACTAATCAAACAATAGTAGTTAAATTGAAATTAAATGAAAAATTGTTCAATTTAATTTGAATTAAATGAAAATTTTCCTTTATTATCAATATTCACAAATTTCTTTTTTTTTTTATTTTTAAAATTACAATAATAATTTGAAATAAGAAAGAAGAGGTAATAATTTCCTTTCTTTTTTTTGTTTTTTGTTTTTTTTTTATTGATTGATACAATCAAAATTTATTCAATTAAATTGATAAACTTTCGATGGTCTTTTTTTTTATTGAAAATTTAAAATATCGAATAGCATAATTTTTCATAAACCATTGGATAGAAAATCTTAAAATTATTCGATATGCAAATTTAATTTAAAAAAAAAAATAAGAAAGAAAAATAAATGAACTCATTTCCTAATTCTCATATCATTCTGCAATATCTACAACAAATACTGATTTAATAAAAAAAAATCTTAGGAGGAAAAGTTAATTTTCAAAAAAAAAATAAAATGAAAAAAAAGAAACTCTTTGATAGAAAACTTTTTCTTGATATTAAAATTTCCAATATATTTCATTTTTGGTGCTTATTTTGTATATAAAAACAAAAAAAAAAACCTTTTAATTCAGATTATGATAAGTGATTGTATAAAGGAAAAAATATAATAACTGATATTACTTGGAATATGATAAGTAATAAAGTGATATTACTTGGGATATGATAAGTAATAAAGTGATATTACTTGGAATTTGATAAGTGATATTACTTAAAATGTGATAAGTGACACTACTTAGAATATGATAAGTAATATTACTTAGAATATGACAAGTGATATTGTGATAAGTATTATTATAAAGAAATATTGATGTGTTTTCTTTTTTTCCTTATCCTTTCTTATCATGCTTTACATCT
>NW_018108341.1:115224-117849 GCF_000183805.2 Loa loa | reverse complement strand
AAAAGTATTATCGCAAAAGATTACGAAATAATTCCGAGAATTCCCAGTACTTTTACACTGCTAAATAATTGTACTATTGATTGATTAATGTGATGGGGTATATATATACATATGTTACAAAGAACGACCAAACTAAGATTTCTCCAATAAAAAAAAAAAAAACAAAAAAACAAAAAGTTAAATGATTGATTTATAGCAAATTGTAAATGTATCGTTTTCATAAAAAATTTTTTTAACAAAGGATAATTAATTAATTAAATGTAATAATGTATAATTAATTTGTAAAATTTAACCATTTTGAATGAGTAAATCGACAACATTATCATGATTATTGCATGCTGCTGATCGTAATGCATTCCATTGTTGTGGATCAACATAATTTGCTGTTTGCGGATTAGCATGCAATATTAACTTGCAAATATCAGCATGACCACGACTAGATGCTGCGATAAGTCCTGCGCATAATTCATTAAAAGTTACTTCATCTAATAAATTGATAACATTTGTTGAATCACCGGATGTGCAAGCAAATACAAAATCCTCCTGAAATGATATTGTTATGTTTGGAAAAATTCGTATAAGAAATTATTTAAAATTTTAAAACTTTCAAAATTTTCAGAAAAAAAAAATCATTTCTTATTTTTAAGCACAATTTTTTTTTTTCTTTTATTCTGGATGTTACAATGATTTAAATTTGAATATTCTTTTTGACTTCATAAATTTTAAAATATATTATAGGGAAATGATATATGCAATAAGTGGATATGAAAATGTTGATGTATTATCAGTAATATTATCAGTAATAGTTAAGATATATCAAAGAATTGATGTATAACTTTGATGATGAAATATTTATTTGGATAATTAAGCTATATTTGTAAATATTATCAGTGATATTTTATTTGTGATATCTTTAAATCTTTTGTAGATTTATTTCCGAGATATCACAAGATACTCTTGCATTATCAATTATCTTAAATGATAAGCAATTTTCCCAAAATATATTATCATGGTTTAGCATTGATAATTTTTGATGATTCCATCATCTACCAAACTGAATGGATGATAAATTAAGCATATTGAAGAATTTTTAGTCTGAAATATTTCATCCAATTCATAAATTCTATTAAGGGATATTTTTTCTAACATATTAAATCTCCTGAGGAAATACCAAATAATAAAAATTCAACGAATAATCTTTGTTCAATTCATTCGATTTTCAATACGACAACGAATGTTTAAAAATTCAAAAATAAAATAAAATAAAATAAAGAAAATATTCGAAAATAATGAATATTTGATAATATTGATTAATTTGAAAAATCTTTTAAATCGATTATTTAATTAATAATTTACAAAATAAAAATCATTTAAGAATTAATTTATTTAATTAAAATTTTCTCTTTTAACAATTACAAAATTAATTTATTCAATTAAAAAATTTTTTTTTTTAATAATTACAAACTGCTAATTGTTTAGGGATAAGTAGAATAAAATGGGAAGAAGAAAAAAAAAAGTTAATATTATTTCTAAGATATGTTGAAGTATTGTATTTTAGAGCACGTTTTAAACAGATGTCCCGAATATTTTCTCATTTATTATAAACTATCGCATATTTATTGTTTATAATATAAAATAAAATTAATGATATAAATGATAATCTATCAAATTTTTCCCTTACAATATGATAATTTTATTTGATAAGATAACTTAATTCAATTTATATTAATTTAATAAATTATGTAATAAAATAAGAAGAAAAAAAGATTGTATTTGTGAAAAAAGAAATCTTTTCCTTTTTCTTTCCTTTTTTTAAATGTTTTCTTTTTTTAGTTTGTTTTCTTATTCTTTTCTAAAATTTTTCAATTATTCAAATTTTTGATTTTCCATTTCGATTACTCATTAAGAAGCACATATCATCATTATCATTATCATTATCATTATCATCATCATCAACATCGGATACTCAATGAAAAATCAGAAAAACATAATCGATGTATGAATGGATGAATTTTTTTCAGCGAATTATTGAATTTATCCAACTGACTATTAGATTATTTGATCTGAACTAATTATCTGATCTGATTATCTGATCTATATTGATATATAATATTTCAGAGTTTGTGATTTGTTAACAATAAACAATCTCTAACAATTAGATATGTAAAAAATTTTACGGTAATGAATTTATTTGTAAATTGTTGTTGTATTTTTTGACAATTTACTTTTTATTAAAGTTTACTAAAGATTTACTAAGAATAATTCACTAAAGATAAGTTTTACTAAGAATAATTTGATAAAGATAACTTTTACTAAGAATAATTCACTAAAGATAAGTTTTACTAAGAATAATTTAATAAAGATAAGTTCTACTAAGAATAATTTACTAAAGATAAGTTCTACTAAGAATAATTTACTAAAGATAAGTTCTACTAAGAATAATTTACTAAAGATAAGTTCTACTAAGAATAATTTACTAAAGATAAGTTCTACTAAGAATAATTTACTAAAGATAAGTTCTACTAAGAATAATTTACTAAAGATAAGTTCTACTAAGAATAATTTACTAAAGATAAGTTCTACTAAGAATAATTTACTAAAGATAAGTTCTACTAAGTATAATTT
>NW_018108341.1:109728-114863 GCF_000183805.2 Loa loa | reverse complement strand
ATCATTTTCCTTTACACAATAACAAATTCATCAAAGGAAATGGTGAGGAATATTCACTTCATCAATTGTTCAATTTACATTAAACTAGAAATTAATTTCAATGTTTCGAAGAATTTAGCAATTTAAAAGACTTCAAACAGTGCAAAATATATTTCGCTTTTAAAATAAAATTTCAAAATTATAACAATATAATAATGTAGTTATAGTAATCATAATAATAAAAATCATAATAAAATAATAATAATAAATAGTGATAGTAATAATAACAAATAATAATAATAGTAGATAACAATAATAAATAATAATAATGAATAAGAATAATAATAATGATAATAATAATAATAATAATAATAATAATAATAACAATGATAATAACAATAATGATAATAATAATAATAATAATAATAATAATAATAATAATAATAATAATAATAATAATAATAATAATAATAATAGTAATAATAATATTAATAGTAATAATAATAGTAAATGATAAAATGACTAATTGTTAGAGCAAATTTTTCATTGAAAATTAATAATAGTTTAATGGATTAAAAAATCTGATATTTAATTAAGGAAACAATAAGACCAAATATGATTTATTGATTCCTGAAACAATAATAATAATGATATGATAGGTGAGATGATACCTTTTGTTGACGATGATCCAAAATAATTGCACCAGCTTTAACTAACAAATCAGTTGTCATATAATCAAATACAGGACATTTAAGCTCGATCATATCTGCACCAAATTCACGCAATATCCTAATTCGATCCAAATAATGTAATTCTAAAATGTTTTTTAAAAAAAAAGTTTCTCTATAAATAATATTTTAAAAAATGTCTAAATATTTGAAGAAATAAAATTTTTTTAATTCCAGTAATCAAGTATTTGAATTAAATTAATTATTTCTAATCTTTTCTTACATTTTAACCAGAAAAGTTCCCATTAACTATTTTAACTTTTTTTCTTATCTTTGCAGCACAGATCATAAAGTTTAAAAATGATCGATTCTGTTAATTTGAAAAATTATTTTAATCATAATTTTGTAAATTTGGTGTAATATTATAATTTTTTAAAAAAAAGAAAAGTACTATAATTTTTAATAACCTTCATAATTTAAATTTTAACGCTTATTGATTGCCAAATAAAAATTACTAAAATTAGATGAAAATTGAATAAGAAATTTTAATTAAATTGAATTCATTTTCATTCTATCGCATAAATTATTTCTCGATAAATATTAGGATTAAGAAAAATTTAAAAAGAAATATAAAGATGAATTTTAATTTAATTTTTTTTTTAAATTTTTTTTCTTTAAACATACCACCAGAATGAGCTAAATGATATGCAAATTCAATAAGTGTTTGTAATGTATCACAACCCGTTCGTTGAATAAATTGCGCCCATAATGCATGACCTTCTTCACATTCATCATCCATGAAACGTTCACGCCATGCACCACTTAGAATTAATGGATCAGTACATTCAAAAATTGCTTCACATTCTCGTAAATCAGCTTCGACTAAATTTGCTGGACGACTTGCTGTAAGTACTGTAACAGCAATAAGACGTTGTCGAGTTGGTGGACGACGACTTGAAGCTATTAAACGTAAATATAAATTTAAATGAGTTGGTAATTCCGATTCAATTGCCATTAAAAGTGCCGAAACACCATTTGGTAGTAAATTGTCACCATGTGAAATGGTAACTAAATCATTATTAGATGATCGTGAAGTTGATGGTAAAGTAAGTAAATTTGCTTTTAAAGCACGAGAATATTGTGAAACATAGAACCATGAACCCTGAAATATATCATTTACAATTAATTTAAATTATTAAAATTATCAAAATTATTAATTCAAATTATTGAAATTATTTAAAATAACTTTCATTGAATGTTTTAAACATAAAAATTGATGTAAATGAAATTTTTGATATGAAAAGCATATTAAACATATCATAACATTTTCTTTTGGAAAGGCAAAAAAAAAAATTCATCTAAAAAATGCGGAGAATTTACTGAGAAAATCAAAAGTCTAACTAACCTGACAACATTCAAAGATAGTATCTGAATCAATAAATGGTAATTTTTCATGAATAAAATCAATTAATTCATCCGGATTTTCATCAATATTTAAAACAAGAAAACGATCAAATTTTTTCCATTCATTTTCATGCAATGTTCGTGATGTTATTACTATTTTCAACCAACATGGTAATGCTTTAGTCATCTGAAAAAAAATTTTAAAATTTTTAAATTTCCATTTTCAAAATTTAAAATTTTAATTTTTATCAAAAATCTTAAAGTTTGTCTGTCTTTCATTTTTGATTTTGTAACCTTTTCCTAAGATTTTTTTTACTACAATTTCCCATTTTTTGTAAATGTTTTTTCAGACAAAAAAAATAATATTTATTTCGGAAGAGAAAAAAAAAATGAATGTCGTAAATTTTTTTTTTTTAATGTACGGTATAAAATATAAAATTCATTCAAAAAAAAAAAAGATCGTTATATCAATAGCTTCCTGCAAACCTTTCTGAAACATTATGCTATAAATTTGAAATGAAAAATGAAAAACAAAAGGGCAAATTTCAAATTTTAAATTCTAAATTTCAAACATTATGTTATAAATTTGAAATGAAAAATGAAAAACAAAAGAGCAAATTTCAAAATTTAAATTTCAAATTTCAAATATTATGTGTTAATTTGTAATGGAAATAAAAAGAAATTTTAAATTGGAATTTTTTTTTTGTCCCTTTACGCAATCATTTGATTTCGTAAATTTAAAAAATTTTGTTTAATATATTTTAAAAATTATATCACTAATGTATATGCATGTACCTTTTTTTTCCCAAAACCTAAATTTTTTTTTGTTTTTTTTTTTTTTCTAAGAGGAAGAGGGAGGAGGAAAGAAATTTATGGAAGATTGAAGAAATTGGAGGACATGTCAAGGTTACCCTTTTTTTTTTTCGTCATTTCATTTAATCTCAAATGACCTTTTAAAATTTATTTTGCTTTAGATGTTTGATGAGATTCCAAAATGAAATTATCTTAATAAGAATATGAATTTATATATCTATTCATGATAAAATCAAATCTTTACTTATAAAAGAAAATTACATTTCATAAATTTTAATTTAAATCAAAAGATTATACCGCTATTATCTCTTTCTTATATAACAATTAATTGATGCAATTCAAATAAAATTTTATGAAAATAAAAATCATTATCTCTCTTTTGCTCTCTCTCCCTCTTCTTCCTTTTGAAATTTGAAAAAATTTATGAAATAATTATAAAAAATAAAAAGGTATAAAAATTAAAAAATTTATGGTAGAAAAGAAAATGAGAAAAAGTGATTTGACAAAGAATTATGCAAAAATGAAATTTTTTTTTTTCATAAAAATAATTTATTCCATCCTTTAGAATATTCCATTATTTTTATTTATTTTATTCGAATTTCATTTCAAATTTTATTCTCTTTTCTATCTTATCCTATTTTATCCTCAATTTTTCCTTCATTTTGTAAAATCCAATCAATGCCACTTTCATCCCTAATTCAAGTACTTCTTAATGGATTTACTTTCATTCATTTCAATTTCATTTTCAATTTCAAACCATAAATTAATTAAATGGAAAATGTAATACAATCAATCGGTTGTCACAAAATGGATATCCTCGTTAACAACAAATGTGCTTTACATCTGCCTTTAATTCGAGGAAATGGAAATGAAAATGAATGGATGATAAGATTCATTAATTATTAGTTTTAGACAAAATTTACAGACTAATTAATTAAAAGCTAGCCACTTATCTGAACTCTACAAGAGCAACAGATGACGCTGAAAAAGAATAAAAAAAAAAAAAAAAAAGAATGTAACATTTTTAGTGTATGAAATTGTAACTCGATAAATATTATCATTTCAAACTATATAGTTATAAATTTGATATTGATAATGAAATTTGTCATAGTTAAATTAATTCAATTAATTGATAACTTCATGTTTTTCCTTTTTTGCATATTAATATTACCTTTTTTTTCTTTCTTTCCAGAATTTCTCATCAAATTTTATTCATTTAAAAATAAAATTTGCAGAAATTACTTTTGCTTTTTTTTACCGGAAAATATAACAAAGTCCCTCACTTTTTTTTTTATAATTTAAATGTTTAATTTGCATAAAATTTGTAAAAAAATGCAAAACAAATCGTTAATTTCAAAATTATAAACACTTTTTTTTTCTTTTCCCTTTTTTTTTTTGTTTTCGTGACAAATGACATTTCAAAGAATGAAAGTTCTCATCAAATTATACAAATGGATGGATATAGCATAACATTTTTAAGAATATTACATTACGTTTTATTTGGATATAAGTTAGTTTATACTAATTTTATTCTATCATTTTATATTATTGAGGTAAGGCTATACTATATAATGCAATCATTCAAATGTAATTAAAAAGAAAAGGAAAAAAAATTCGGAAAGGTCAAAGGTTATTGTTTTTTCTCCTCTTTTTCTCCCCTTTTTTTTTTCTTACCTAGCTCATTGTAACGGTAATTATAATTCATTTGATGGATGTGTATCAACTATCTATCTATCTATCTATCAATTTACCTACTATTTACCTGGTCATATTTACCTTACGTAAACATTTATTCCATTTGTATTATTTGCTACTAAATGATTTCATTTCTAAAGTAAATTCATTTCGAATTAACCCATCCCTTCTTATTCTTTCAAAAGTTTTTTTCGTCATTTTCTAAATGAAATAGAAAAAAAATTTTTCAAAAATGTTAGTTATTTTTTTGAGTGCAAAAACAAAAAAAGAAAAATTGGAAAAAAAAAGGCAAAACTAAGAGATTTGAAAAGATAAGAATGTGTGTGAGAGATGTGAAATACTAACAAAATCGCTTCAAATTTTCTTTTTTTTTCTCTTTGAAATAATTGATGACTGATATATTTCAGTAAACAAAAAAAAAAAAAACAAAATAAAACCATTGCCATTTTTTGTATTTTCGTTTGTGGCAGGCTAAACTGAAATAATGATAATAAGAATAATAGTATTGATTGCAAAATTAATAATGGTATCATTATAGTAATAATTAATAGTAATAATAATAATAATGATAATAAT
>NW_018108341.1:107314-108718 GCF_000183805.2 Loa loa | reverse complement strand
TTTCCCTTCTCTCTCTCTCTCTCTTTTCCTTTCTTTTTTCTCTCTTTTTCAATTCAATTAATTTTTATTTCTATTAAAATATTTATATTGTTAATTTAGTTAATTTTTTTTTTCAAAAATTATTTTTATTAATCATAAATAATTTTAGTTTTTTTTCTTTTTCTTTTTACCTGACTTATAAGTGGAATAATTTCTTTCTCAATTCCATCAATCAATATGAACGATGATATCTTCGGTTGTGGAAGTGATTGTAGTGGTTTGATCAGGAAATGATATAATGCACTACTCTAGAAAATATTTCATTAATAAAATTAATTCCTTGTTAAATTAGATTTTATTTGATCGATCAATAATACACTATATATCCTTTCTCATATGTTTCTTGTTTTTTCTTTTTTTTCTATCATTTAAACTTTCACTTTTTTTTTTTAAATTGAACTTGAAAAATCCAAACGTTTCAAATTTTAAATTTCATAAGAAATCCTCCAAAAAAAAAAATGGAAGGATGTGGGAGAACAGGAAAGGACAGAAGAGGACATGGAGGACGATGGAGGTTAGGGAGGACATGCGAGGACAGAGGAGAGGAGGACAGGAAGGACGAGGAAGGACAGAAGATGACAGAAGTATTAGAGAGGGGAGAATTTTGATACCGATCAATGGGACCAAATTTCCCTTTATTTGTATGGTGATTGTGTATCTCTATATGTGTGTGTGTGTGTGTGTGTGTCTGTTTATCTTTATATATGTCTGTCTGGGTATATGCATATGTGTGTATGTATGTGTGTGTATGTGTGTGTGTGTAAGCAAATAAGAATGCTACTAAGTTGGTAGAAAATTGAATTAGAGAACCAAAGATATTTCATTTTGATTGAGTATGCAAGCATTAATAATTAACTATGAGTCAGCAATTGTTAAAAAAAAATTTTTAAATTCAATTTCAAAATGGTTTTTTTATGGAATAATTTCTAATTGTTTTCCTCAACTAATATTCAAATTATTTAATTAATTAAAGAATTGTTGAATTCAATTTTGAATAATTTCTCTCAACGACTATCTAATTTATCAGGATATGAAGAATGTATGAATTTTGTTTGTTTGTTTGTTTGTTGTTGTTTGTTTGTTTGTTTGTTTGTTGTTGTTTGTTTGTTGTTGTTTGTTGTTTGTTTGTTGTTTGTTTGTTTGTTTGTTTGTTGTTGTTTGTTTGTTTGTTTGTTTGTTGTTGTTTGTTTGTTTGTTTATTTGTTTGTTGTTGTTTGTTTGTTTGTTGTTCGAGTAATTGCTGGGTAAATAATAATAAACGTAAATATTTGAGTGATCAATTAATCGGTTAATCAAATTATATGGTAAGGAAATGAAATGAAAAAAAAGAGCAATAACAAAGATTTGATAAAAAAAAATGGATTA
>NW_018108341.1:104846-106733 GCF_000183805.2 Loa loa | reverse complement strand
AATAATGCAAAAAAAAAAAAAGGAACAGGTGAGTGGAATAAATGAAAAGATACCTGATGTGCTAAGAATGTAACTGATGCAAGTTTCGGGATGACCAAATTCGGGAAACGATTGACAAGTTGCCAAGCAATATTACGTAAAATAGTTCCACTTTCCAATGATTCCGGATCAATTTTAGTACAATAATGTATTGCTGCTAATTGTGGTTCATTTTCCAGCTATAAATTAAAATTTCAAATTTTCATTTTCATTACATTGCTATCATTAAATAATATTAATTCATCAATATTCATTAATTATCAACTCATTTAATGAGTCATCTAGTCTGAAATTAATGAATTAATTATTTAATAATATTTAATGTGACATTTTTTTTTTTTTTTTTTGCATAACCATGAACTTATCCATTCATATATTGGATAGTTTCAAAAAAAAAAAAAACCCAAATAACAAATTAATTTGTCCCATTACTCGTTTTTACCATCGTGAAATTAATTGACTAATTATTCACACACAGTTAGCCATTAGCTAAACCATTAATTATTAGCGAATTTAATTAATGTAATGATATCTCTTGCTTTCTTTTTTTTTTTTTTTTTTCCTAATGTCAAGTATTTTCATTGGGTAATTGATCTGATGATCAATAATGAAAAGACATGCAAATTTTATAAATTCTTTGGACATTTCAAACAATTTGGCAAGCTATTTTATCAGGTTTTATTGATTGATAGTACAGGTAGAAAATTTCCAATATTCATCAAATGAAACATAATATCATATCCGGTATTTTAGTAATTATTCCGGAAAAATGCAAAAAAAAAAACGAAGTTTTAGAAGATATCCCTTTGGATGATTGAAATGAAATTAGCAAATTTTGTTTTCATTTCAAAATTTAATAAATTTCATTAAATTATTTAAGGAAAAAAAGGATGAAATTTGAATTGAGTAAATGTTAATTAATCTTCCTTCCGCTCAACTTTTTTGTTTAAATTTCAAAAAAATTATATTATTATTTGAAATTTATACCATAATTACATCATCCTTACCCCTTTTGTCATCTCCTATTCTCACTCTACTTATTTCATTTATCATCTAATTAATTAGTGTTAATTATGGTAAATTCATTTTTTCTCATAAAACAAGATGATCAGTTCATCAATGTATGAACATTGAAGAGCTTTTTAGATGATTCAATTGACATGTTAAAATAAAGTAGTTTTTTTTTTTTTTTTTTAATTAAATTAAAGAGCACTTTAATTTTACCGCAATTTTTTTTTTTTTTCTGGAATTTATCTTTTTTTTTTCGAAATTTACAAAGTGAAGCAAATACGTCAGTTTTAACAAATTAAATGTGTTTTAATTAATTTAATTAATTAAATTAAATGCGCTTAATTTTAATTAAAAACTTAATTGACTTTTATGAAGAAAAAAAAAAGGGAAAATTCCTTGCGTTTCATTTGAAATGAGAAGAAGGTTGAAAAAGTAAGTTTACTTAACAAAATAAATAATTTGTTAGTGATATGTAGATTGATCGTTTTAAAAATTACTAATGAAAAAGTATAAAAGGATGATTTTCTTTTTTTTTTCAAAATTAAATTAAATTTAAGTTTCTTTCCTTCTATTCTTTTCATCTTTTTCCATCAAAAAATTTCCAAATTTAATTAATCAAAGAACATTTGTGAACATATAATTTTACTCTTTAAAATTGATCAAGTAATTCAAATTTCATTTAAAATTAAAATACCCTTTTTTATTTTGCTCTTTTTCTTTTCCTTTTTCTTTTAAATCTAGATTGACAAAATCAATAAAATTTCATTTATAAACCAGATAATTAAGTAAATTGGCAAGAAAGGACGAGAGAAAAAAAAAAGGAAAAGATGATATTTC
>NW_018108341.1:96848-104067 GCF_000183805.2 Loa loa | reverse complement strand
AAAGATACGACAGAGAAGATTTGATTTTAGCCAATTAAAACTGATTCTATCTTTGCATTTCAAACATTAACCCAATGAAATTATTCAGTCCAATAAAATTTCATTTAATTCTTTTTTCTTTTTTCATTATTATTTTCTTGCTGTCATCATTTATATCTACTTTTATTCTTTTAAAATAAGCATAAAGAAAGCGCATTAAATAAAAATGATGCGCTTTAGTCTGACTGATACAATGCGCAATTGCAATTCAATCTGATAGTAAAAAAAAAAAATTTTTTTAATTTGCTAAAAGAAAAATTCGTTTTATAATAAAAATTATTATTATTATTATTATTATTATTATTATTATTATTATTATTAATTATTATTATTATATTGTTGTTATTGTTATTGTTGCTGTATTATCACATCACTGAGTGATAATTTAATTTTTTAAATTATCAAATATTCGAAATGATTTAATTTAATAATTAATGAATTTATTGATTTTTTTTCATCAAAAATTTTCGCTTAATTTAGTGATATTTTTCAGCAATGCAAATTTCTCAATGCAATTTCAGAGACGAAATTGTACGAAATTTGATATAACCATTGAATTAACTCTGCGTGACATTTTGAAGGAGCATTTGTCGGAAGGTTGTAAAATATTTTATGATCTTTCATGGCCATCCTATAATAGCAGCAAAAATTTTTCATCAATTTTAACAAATCTACACCTGCCAATAAGCCATGTATTTATCAAAATCATTTCTCATTTCTGGTTTTCAGATCTTTCATTTCCGATTATTTTCAAATTTATTATTAATCAATTATTTCAAAAAGATGAGTAATTTTAGATTGAGTATTAATTAAATACGAGAGGGAGAGAGAGAGAGAGAGAGAGAAAGAGAATGAGAGGGAGAAAGAGAGCAAATAAAAGGAGAGATAATAATAAACAATAATTTGAAATGAATAATTAAATTTTTTTCTTTTTTTTATATGGTTTAAAAAAATTTTTGAAAAAAGTTATATAATTGCATAAATAACTGAATAACTATTCAGTTAGTATATGATTCTTTTTTTTTTAATTTAAATTATTTACAAACTATTTCCATTCTATATTTACATTTTTTTTTTTTAAAGTTTTAATATTTAACTAACCGATTTAGCAAAAAATGTTTTCCCGCTATAAGCTGCACCAACAATCAATAATGGTCGATTAGAATTGGTAAGCCAATGTCGAAGATATTTTCGTGATTCATTTCTTTCCATCATTTTTATCAATCTTTTTTCGTCCTCGTTGTTGTTGTTGTTGTTGTTATCACTGTCCTCTCATTTTACATCATCGAAAATATTTTTAAATTTGAAAATTTATTCCAATGAAATATGAAATATATCTGAAAATTTCGGGATTTTATCAATAAATGAAATCAAATTTCAAAATTTCAAATCGAAAAGTTTATCACAATATAAAAAGAATTGAATGAAAATAAAATAATCGAAAAATTTTCAAAGATTTGTAAAAGCATTGAAATTTAAACTTTTCATTATAATGTCGAAAAAAAAAAATGGGAAGAAAAAAAAAAAGAACTGCAAACAATAAGCCAATCTCATTAAGAGCCTAGTAGGCTAAACTTTTTTCTCTCTTTTCAATCATTCCCCATTCCTAAATATTTGAACCATATGAAGACAATTGAGACTAGTAGAGTAAAATCCAAAAGCAAGCCAGCAATCCTCCTTCATAGCTTTTTGCCCTTAGTGGTGCAGAGTGAAAATGATGATAACGATGATGATGATGATGATGATGATGACGATGATGACGATGATGATGATGATGATGGTGATGATGATGGGAGGGAGTTGAAAGGGAAAAGGGCGGAACTTTACCAAACTGCAAGAATCCTTCTTTTAATAACTAAACTGCGCCCTTTATGCACTATGTTACATAAATAATGCTTTCATTATATTATATTATATTTATGTGTTTCTGTATTTATGTATTCATGTATTATATATGTATATATATTACACATAGCATACAATATTATGACATATTGCGCATAATAATATATTTAAATATATATCACAAATACCTAATCAAATACTTTTCCTTTCCTTGGCTAATTATAGCGCCTATTTGGCTAAACTGTGCATTATTTGAGTTATATGCAAATTATGAATGCATATTTCATTTAGCATATAAATATATGCATGTGCGTGGGTGTGTGATGCTTGTGGGTGGTCTGTGGGTGATGTATGAGGGTGTTGTTGATGTGTGGGTGAAAACATGTGTGGGTGTGGATATGCCCATCTATATATATATATATATATCACCGTAACAAAATAAAGACGCAACTGGCACTTTAAAACTCGAAATGACATTAAATAACAACCGAAACATCATCACTATGTGTGTGTGTGTGTGTGTGTGTGTGTGTGTGTGTGTGTGTGTGTGTGTATTTGTCTGTCTGTGTATGTGTGTGTAGGTGTCACTTATCACAACAAAATCACATCTTGATAATATTGATAGCTGAATGATAACAGCTTAATCAAACTTTACAATTAATTGCTTTGACAAAGTTTCATTTTATGAAAGAATTAGGATATATATACATATATATGTGTGTGTACACGTACGTCTATCTGTCTGTCTGCCTGTCTGTCCATCATATTTTTGAATATGAATTGTTGTATAAACTTAATGATATTTCATTTCCTATACATTTGATAATAAAGAAATAAACAAGTGAGAAAACTCGTTTATTGATTTAAACTGATAACTGATATCAATCAATCAATCATTGATAAAGATAATAAAGAAAATGAGGAAGAAGAAACAGTTGGATTTCAAAATTTGCTGAAATGATATCATATCATTTTCTTCCCGTTTTTTGTTTGTTTCTTTTCAACCTATTTTTATTTACATAAAATAAAATCAAATTAACGCTGAATGAATTGAAAGGATTGAATAATTAAATTTCATTGGAGTAAAATTTGAAATGAGAATGAACAAGTTTATTTGTTCAATTATAATTTATACATTTGATGAAATACAATTCTTCATCTGTTTTTTTTTAATTTTAAAAAATTAAAACACTTGGAAAAAAAAGGAGAAAAAGAAAAATTAGAAACTGTAATTTCATTATAAATAATAAAATTGAACGTAATTTTTATTAAAAGAGATTTATCGCTGAAAATAAAAAAAAAAAAATGACACATTTTTTCGAATGAAGAAATTTCATTCTCAGAATATTATTTGATAATTCAATATTGTTCATCAATAAAACGAAAAAAAAAACAAGTTTAAAATGTTAAAATCAATTTTAATTTGAAAAAAAAAGTTAAGATTAAAAAATTTTTTAACAATTTATTTATTCAAACTTAATTACAGAATAAATAAATTTCTTGCAGCATATGCATATATTACATTAATTAGGCTATTATTTTATGAAATTCATTATAAACATCATCGAAAATCTTCACGACATTTTATCTTATTAAAGAAACAAAGAAAGAACGAAAGAACGAAACCATAGGGTAGCAAATTTTCCGGAAATTAGTAAATAAATCATAAATAAAAGGAAATTGAAATGTCGTAGAAATTTTGAAAAAAATTTTTCAAGTTTTCAGCAAAATGTAATAAACAAAAAAAGGAAGCAAAAATTTTACCGGAAATTATAAATTCGAAATTCTTGATAGAAGGAATTTCATTTTGATTTTGGATTGATTATGATTGTCATAGCAACGATAATAAGAAATAATGAAATCCCTCGGAACATTAACTTATTTGTGATGTTATATTATAGTGTTGTTAAGTACATTCTTATCATTGATTATAGATTAATACTTAGGAAAATGAAAGTAAGCATGTTGTTATATTCAGGTTATTAATAACTTGGCTCCATATAATAGGATATTGATAGTTTTTAATTTTTATCAAACAATTTATAAATGATAATTTCAGGTTTTCATTGAAAAATCTCTAAATAATCCTGAAATCCGTTCAAACAGGTTTAACAAATCTGTGAAACAGGTTAACTGAAATGTTCTAATGTTCTAATTTAAACTCTTAACAAACTTCTATAATATACTGAATTGGCGGTCGGATATGCAGAAAAGCAAAAATTTTGAACCAATTAGTGTAAGTTTAGGCTTGAAATTAATGCAAATTTTTTTATTTTTCTAAATTCAAATTGATTTTTTTTGGTAATTTTCAATTCCCAAGTTAATTTGAAATAAAATATGAATCAATTAACTCGTTAATTATACGATACTAGTCCTTGGAGTATTGTAAGAATGAAAGATGAAAGATTTCAGGTGTGATACTGAAATAATGACTAAATAAATTGAATGCAATAACTGGAATAATAACTTTAACTTTGTTAATCATTTAATATACTGAATTAATTTCTTAATTTCTTAATTAATTCCAACTCCTTTCGAAAAATTTTTATTAAACTTGTTTTGGGAAATATTAAGTAAAAGAAAAAAAAGTTGTCAAAATTACTAACAATTAACAAGTTAACACAAATAAAAAAAAATCTACATTATCAAAATATTTGACCTTTTTTCCCGTCAAAAAAAAAAATGATCGTTGATAATACGAGGAAAGGCGGGGGAAAAAGCAAAAAGCGGGTAAGAGAAAAAGTGAAATGTACGAAGTAATATATGTAATACATCAAACGAATCATCATCATCATACATTTCATATTAATCATTTTTTCCTTCTTCTTTCTCGACTTCATGTCAAGAAACTTTCCATTTCCCAAACTATAATGGCAATAAATCAACAATTCCATAATTTGCATATTTTGAAATTTAAATATGCTATGTCGATAAGATTGTATGACGATAAGAATACATGGTGTATGGAATATTATTGAGAGATGTTAGATACAACTTGTTACATTTTAAAATCTAATTTTAATAAAGATCAAAGAATAGATAGAACTCTTAAAATCAATCGTCATCATCGTTGACAATTAATTGAAGCATAGACTAAAGTGAGCATATTGCAAAAATTTCATCCATTGAATTATATGGGCAAGGGGGACGAATATATATATGTATATATGATGAGGTGTAAATGCATATAACACATGCTAAAGACACCAAAAATGGCCGATAAGAAGCATTTAAGCTTGTCATAGCTTATTCTATCTATTGAGTGCAAATATTCCAAATTTCAATCTTGCCAAGCTTTAAGCATATCGTTCAATGCTGATTAAATGAGACGAAAGAGAATTAGATTGGGTAGTAAATATGAATGTATGCAAATAATAGTGGAATATTTGCATGTGATAGAAAAGTAATTGAATTCCGCCATGCAATGGAAACCGTTGAAGGATAATTTAGGAAGAAAAATGATAAAATTTAACAATGAACAACGATGAAATATATGGAAATGTACACCCACGCATACAACACCCACATATGACACCTACGTATCTCCCACGCACAGCCGTATGCAGGTGTCCACACCCACATGTAACACCTACGTATCCCTCAAGCACACCCATACATAACACCTACGTATCCGCCAACCACTTCCAGATATAAACGCCCACACCCACACATAACACCTACGTATCTCCCAACCACGCTCGGATATAAACAGCCACACACATACACACATACACACTTATACAACGAAAATTGAAATTTGAATTCAATTTCAAAGGATTATGAAGTAAATTAGTGTTGAGAGATGACAATAAAAGCATAGGGGCAGTAATTGAGGAAATGAATTTTAGCAATTAGCGAATTTTGGTAATCAAATTTAGGAAAAGGAAAAAACGGTAATGAAGATTTAGAAAGGATGAAATTAAAGGACTAATCAGAATTGAATATACAAATATTTATCAAAATAACTCATCTGAACTAATTTTTACTTGCTGAATCGTACGAAACAGATTTTAGACAGATTCTTAACAGATTTTAGGTTTCGTTTAATCATTTCCGTTTATCTCTTCTTTCTCTTTTTTGGTTAACTATTTTTCCGTATATATTTATCATCAGATTCATGTAGTATAATGGATAATATGGATGAGAAATTCACTCGGAATAATGCATGACAAATTTTTGTTGACACAATGATGAAGCAAGCAGCTAAGCTAAAATTTACCCACAAATGGTGACAATGGATGGCACATTTAACTGAAGCCAAGCTCAAATATTACACTGATCCAACATTGGATGACATAAATGTGGCCAAGAAATCATGGATAATGAAATGCTAGGGACGATGAAAATGGAAAGAAAAAAAAGTAAAATTAACAAGCAATGCTAATTAAATAATAAATATCAGATAGAATTGAATTAATGGCTAGTACCATTATCATTAATTGCAGAAAATTATAGTAATAAAATGATTTCCATTCAAAGATAATGATAATTATGATAATTGATAAAAAAAATAATAGTGATTGCGATTATTAATTTTAATTTTCATTTTTTTCCATTCCATTTTTTTAATTGTTATTCAGTAATTTTAATTATTTTAATTATTACGAGTATCGATTTCCTTTTTTTAATATCCATTTATAGAATTCATTTAAAACTGAATCTTTGTTTTTTTCTCCTCTCTCCCAAATAAAACAAATTACTTTTTCATATTGTCGAAAAAATTATTTTGAGAAAAAATTTCAACAAATCTCATGGGATGTTGTATTGAATCGGAAAAAAAAAAAAGAAAATGAAATGAATAAGAAATGATAATATTAGGAATGAATTTTATTTGTTGTATGATATGATAAGAGAAGATAAATATTTATTACTGAGAAAATTAGTACAATTTCTCTCTTTCTCTCTCTCTCTCTCTCTCTCTTTCTCTCTCTCCCTTCCTTATTTCTCCACCACTATTTTAAATTTCGTTCTTTTTAAATGTTTAAAAAAAATTTTAAACTTTAGCAACAATAATAACAGATAACTGAAAATAGTACAAATTTAAGGAAAGCTAAATTTTTGATAATAATTCTTTTCAAATTTTAAAATAGTTCCATTTTTCTTCTTCTTTTTTTTTTTTATTTTAACTTTCAACTATTTCTCAACTGGAAGATTTTAAAGAAGAAAAAGAAAACGAAGCTGTTCGAATATATTCGATAACAAATTACATCACTCATTCCAATATATTTATTTTAAACGTAAATCATCAAATCGTATATTTTTAGGATTTCTTTAGACATAAAAGAATAAGAAAGAAAGAGAAAGAGAGAGAGAGAGAGAGAGAGAGAGAGAGAGA
>NW_018108341.1:94623-96334 GCF_000183805.2 Loa loa | reverse complement strand
GAGAGAGAGAAAGGTTAATTTTAGTAATACAGCTAATCTTACGATGATTTCTTACATACCAAAGTGAAAATAATTTATCAAAATACGAAAATTTAGCAAAAACAATTACAATTTACAGCATGAAATTGAATTATTTCGTAATGTTTGAAAAAAAAGAAGAAAAGAAATTTTGAATGGTATAAGTGTATTATGAGGAATATTTAATTTAAAAAATTGAAAATTGATAATTTGATAGAAATGGAAAAAGTAATTCGACAAGGATGAAAAAGTGATATAAACAATAGGATAAGATAAAGAAGGATAATGATAAAGTGGAATAAGAGATTGATATAAACAATAGGATAAGATAAAGAAAGATAATGATAAAGTGGAATAAGAGATTGATATAAACAATAGGATAAGATAAAGAAGGATAATGATAAAGTGGAATAAGAGATTATCAAATATCAAAGAAAAGATTTGTTAGATGAAAATTAAAATGAAAAAGAATGGTGAAATAATGAAGTAAAGTATCGTTGTAATGGTCAAGCATTCTTATGATAATAAAAGGGAAAGAATTATGATTTATTAAAACTTTAAAAAATATTTGAAATTTTTATCAATGTAATTATTGGAATATATTCATTTATTATTCAATTAATTATCAGTAATCTTAAAAAATAACAAAAAAAAAAGAAAAAAAAGTTGATTGGTGAAATTTTAAAAATTTCATTTTAGTTGTTAGTGAAAAATGTGAAATGAATGGAACAATTTTTAAGTCTGCCAAAAAAAAAACGATTATTTTTATAGAAAAGGAAATGTATGTCATCCAGAAAGTGATTTATTTGTGAACAATGGACAAGCATTGTTTGCAGGAAATAGTATTAATTCATGAATTGTTGCATGAATGAATGAATCAGAAAAGTAGTCCTGAAACCGGATATCTGATCAGGAAGGAGAATAATTTCATTTTCTTTTTTTTTAATTCTAATTTTAATCATTTATTCTTTTTACTATCATCCAAAGTTGTTAATGATATAAAGTCTTTTTTTTTTTTCGCTATACTTTCTTTTAAGTAATGAAAAGCTTAAGAATTGAAATAACAAAATGAAATGAATGAATGAATGAATAAATGAATGAATGAATGAATGAATGAATGAATAGATGAATGGATGAATGAATGAATGAATGAATGATTGAATGAATAAATAGAAACATGAATAGGTAGATGAATGAAATTCTAATATATGTGATTAATTTGTAAGGAACGGATTCTAGCCAAAAAAAAAAGCCAAAAGTTATTATCGTTCAATTCAATCAATAATTAAACTATAAATAAGATTAAAGATTTGTAATAAGATTGTCAACGTTCGGAAAATTATTTCCAACTTTGACAATTTTGAAATGTATTACAAAAAAAGAAAAAAAAAGAAATCGATTACAGCAATATTTCAAATGTATGAATAATGCTATTTTTAAAATCGTTCAACTTTTGAAACTTCAAAAGTTTATTTTCTATAACTGTATATTCTCTCTGTCAAGTTTTTCGTGACTGTATATTCTCTTTGTCAAGTTTGTCATGGCTGTGTATTCCCCTTGTCAAGTTTATTATGATTGTATATTCTCTCTGTCAAATTTTTCGTAACTGTATATTCTCTCTGCCAAGTTTGCCATGACTGTATATTCTCTTTGTCAAGTTTGTCATGACTGTATATTCTCTTTATCAAGTTTT
>NW_018108341.1:91467-94316 GCF_000183805.2 Loa loa | reverse complement strand
ACTGTATATTCTCTTTGTCAAGTTTGTCATGGCTGTGTATTCCCCTTGTCAAGTTTATTATGATTGTATATTCTCTCTGTCAAATTTTTCGTAACTGTATATTCTCTCTGCCAAGTTTGCCATGACTGTATATTCTCTTTGTCAAGTTTGTCATGACTGTATATTCTCTTTATCAAGTTTTTCGTAACTGTATATTCCCCTTGTCAAGTTTGTTATGACTGTATATTCTCTCTGCCAAGTTTGTCATGACTGTATATTCTTTCTGCCAAGTTTGTCATGACTGTATATTCTCTTTGTCAGGTTTGTCATGACTGTATATTCTATCTGTCAAGTTTGTCGTGATTGTATATTCTCACTGTCAAGTTGTTAACTCAATATCCCACCAAATGTCCAATGTAAAGCAGAATTTCCTATCTTTCTTTGTTTTTTAATCTTTTTTTTTTTAATGTATATATAACTAATTGTTGGTACTATCACAGGAAGATAATGACAACTCATATCATATCATATCATATCATATCACAATGCTTACGAATCATCCAAACTATCATTTTCAGCAAATTTTCTTTAAAATCAAATTCGAATAGGAAAATTTTCGTGATGGTATTAAGAAAACGAAAAAAAAAGAAAGAAAAATAGTTCAAAAACAAATTAAAGGAAATCTATACGATAGATATACTCTATACGGTTAAAGGATAAAATTGTCACCAAATATTAACTAAACTGCTGATGTGACAGGAAGTGATAAAGAAATGAATTTATTAAAGTGATGAATTGGAGGAGTACTTGTAAATATGAAGAATGAATGAGGAAGAAGAGGAATGGATGTTGCGAATTATAAAGATATAAACAAAATTGGTATATATTGAAAGGAAAAGTGTCAACTATCAAATGATAATTGTCAACTAGAGAGAGTAAATTTTAGTACAATCTTTTGAATAAATGGGACGAACAATTTTCCATTTTCCCATTGGTATTTTTTTTTATTAGTTAAGAAATTGACAGAAGTAAGAAGAAAATGATTGAATATTTAATTGGAGAATATGAGAAATTGTTGGGATTATTTGGATCGAAGAGAATTTTTTGTCAATTGATGTCAAATAAATAGTTGACATATTAGTTTAGAAAGTTCTTTGAAGGGATGAATCGATTGGAATATTGAAAGGGAAAAGTATTAATGTTGCAAAAATATGGGATGAAATGATAGAAGAGAATAATTATCCATCATTTAACCAACATAGTACTATTTATTCACAACATCTTCAATCGTAAAGTAGTAAAAAGCTGAGCAAATATCATCAAAGCTTAAATCAATCAACAATTTTTACGTTTCTATGTAAACAATAAAGCAAATGGTTAGCTAAAAGGATAGGTAATTTATCATATAGCAAATATAGCTTGATAAACTGATAACTTAGTTAAAAAAATGTAAAATTATCGATTAAAAAAATTTCATTTTTTTAGCTTACTTTAATCATGATATAATCATTGATGATTATGAGTTGACAGTGGAAAAAAAAAGGTGATAAATTGATGACGAAATATTTAATCAATTGAAATTTCATCTTTCTAGCTCATTTTTGATCATGATATAGCCGTTAATTGGAAGTTAACACGGAAAAAAAAAGATGATAAACTGATAACTTAAAATTATCCATTAAAATTTCATCCTTCTAGTTTATTTTGATCCTGAAATTTCATCTTTCTAGCTTACTTTGATCCTGAAATTTCATCTTTCTAGCTTATTTTGATAGTAATCATTGATTACTTGAAAGAAAAAAGAATTGAATTATATTGATAATTTTCAGGAAAAAAAATTTAAAAAGAAATGGAAAATTCCGGAATTATTCTGGATTCTCTAGTTACTATACATTTAACGGTTTTAAATGATGCCAGAAATAATTTTTTGTAACATATATTAATTTATTCAGTAAAATTTTTCTTTTTTCTTTATCTAAGAAAAAAAGGTACAATTTCCTGATTTATGATCAAACAATCATTAAGCTCTTATTCGACTTACCTTTTTTTTTTTCTTTTTTCAACAGCTGTTGACATAAACTTTGCGCTGTGACAATATCAAATACACATTGTCACTTTACTTTTTTTTTTTTTTTGTCATGCAATGATGAATGGCGCAAATGTTATAAATATTTTTTCTTTTTTTTTATTTTGGAGTTTTATATTTCAATTTAGATTTTTAAAATGAAAAATTGAAATATTGCAGAAAGGAAAATAAAAAAACGATTAAAATTATTTTCCATTCGATTAAATAAATTTATATAGAAAACTGTGTGTGTGTGTGTGCGTGTGTGTCCGTCTGTCTGTCCGTGTCTGTGTGTCATTTTGTACTTTTATGATATCAATAAAATATAGGGAAAATGTAACGTAACGGAAGGAAAAACCGGTTTCCGTTACATTCAGATTTTTTTTTTTTTTCTAAACGGTCATTTCTTCTTTTAAATTATGAAATTAATATAAATGATATAACAAAAGGAATGAAATTCATAGTTTGGTTGTAATTTAAATTCAATAAAATAGTTTGTAAAATTTTCTTTCCAATGGAAAAGAAAAAGAAAAAACGTAAATTATATTTAAAAAATATACGAATGCACGAATAAAATTCCGGTTTTCAAGTTTTTGCTTTTTTTTTTTGATTTATCTTATCAATTTTTTTTTTTGCGAAAAGGAAAAAAAAGAAAGGATGGATGTTATTAAAAGATGATATACAATAACCGTAAATGTTTTTCCGGTTTTCAGAATTATGAAATTTAAAAAATAAATTGGACGAAAAAAGTTAAAAGCATAAGCTGCAATGGATGGATATGTTGTTTATCCGGTTTTTTTCTTTT
>NW_018108341.1:88036-90779 GCF_000183805.2 Loa loa | reverse complement strand
TTTTCCTAACTGCGACTTGACAACCATTATTGTCAACCATAGGATGAGAAGAGGGTGATATAACCGGAATGGCAATGACAAACTACAGTAGACAAATGTCTCATACTAAACATTGGATCCATTAAAAAAAAATGAAAATGAATGGAAAAATAAAATTGTAGTTGAATGAAGAAAATGAGTTTGAAATAAACAATTTAATTGGATATATTATGAATAAGAATTTAAAAACTTAAAAATGAAATTATCATTGATAAGAGATGAAAAAGGGTAGTGCTGTGATAGAAGATGATAAGCTAAATTGAGACATCATTGAAATAACAAAGTTAAAAAGAAAATAAAAAAGGAAACGATCGGGTTAATAAAGAACTATCATTCCAGCAAGATTCTGAAAGCATTTTGACAATTCCAGAATTCCGTTGATTATTCCATCTGAATTTAAAGATGAAATGAAATGAAATGAAATGGATGAAATGGAATCTTTTCCTCTAATGGTGTTTTCAGATGCAACAACATAAATGCATAAATTACATATGCAAATGAGAAATTAGTTATTATGGAAATTTCACATAAATTTCACCAAATGAATGATCAATAAATCGATCGATGAATGTCAACAGGGAATATTATGCAATTCATATAAAGCAATAATTTACATTTCTTTCCGGATAATCATTTAATGTAAATATTCGGTAATTTTTTTTTTTTTTATTAGATTTAATAGTTCAAATTAACCGAACAAATTGCAAATTACATTTTGAAACGTTTACTCTTTGTTTTTTCTTTTTCTTTTCTCTATTTTCGTTCTTTTTTTCTTTTATGGCATAAAAATTTTTATTTTCTTTTTTTTTTCTTTTCAATTTTAAATAAACGAAAAGAGGAAAAATTGCGCTTTTTTTTTATTAGAATGAAAGCGCATTTGTCTTCTTTTCATTCATTATATAAAGCAATTTCTCTTTACTTTTTTTTTGTATAAATTTAATTGCAAAGCACAAATCAAAAGGGTGAAAAAAAAAAAAATTGGACAAAATAAATGATTGAAAAATTGAATAAAACATATCATTGAACCTAAAAAAGTTTAACAATTAAACAAATAAAAGAGAATTTATGGTGTAGTTATCCTTTCCAAAATTTGTTAATTTATGAAATTATATTGATAATCATGGCAATGATGTCAGTGACAGCAATGATAATTATGACTGATAGTAATGATAATGTTCTATCAATAGTGACAGCAGTGATAATTATAACTGATAGTAATGATAATGTTCTATCAGTAGTGACAGCAATGATAATTATAACTGATATAAATAATAATATTCTATCAATAGTGATAGCAATGATAATTATAACTGATAAAAACAATAATGTTCTATCAATTTTTGCAATTTAGCTAAGGCATGTAAATATTATGGAAATTTGGGATTACTTTCCTTTTTTTTTTGGTTCGTCTTTTTTGGTTATAAAATTGTTAGTTGTTGCATTTCCAAATAAAAATTATGCATTATTTTAAGTAATAAATATTATACTGAGAAATAAATTTTTAATTAAACGGTAACTTAATTAAACAATAAATATTAAACTTGTAGGTAGTTTTAATGAATTGGGACGAATATTCTCACACCTAAAATTTGTCAACTTTCAAGAATTCAACTTTCCTGGGATAAACTATCGATCATATGAAAAACGGAAACAAAACATTACGTTAGTTGTGACAAATAAAATATCAACAAAGTCATTTCGAAAAAAATAAATAAATAATTTCAATAGTATCAATTACAGTTTGTATTTGACTAACAATTACAATTTTTATAAATTTATGAAATTAACTTTTTTCTTACGAGAAAAAAAGAATGCAATTTGAAATTATTCTCATATAATTTTTAATTGATAGATAAAAGTGAAACTGATAAAAGTAAAAATAACTTTAATTGATAGATAAAAGTGAAACCGATAAAAGCAAAAGTAACTTTAATTGATAGACAAAAGTAAAAGTAGCTTTAATTGATAGATAAAAGTGAAATCGATAAAAGCAAAAGTAACTTTAATTGATAGATAAAAGTAAAATAACTTTAATTGATAGACAAAAGTAAAAGTGACTTTAATTGACAGATAAAAGTAAAGTTTGCTAATCTGTCAAATATTCCAATTTAGCTAAAGTATGAAACAGTTGACAAAATATTATTTTATTAAACAATTATTAGTCAATTTGTCCAGTTTAAACTTTTTCATCTTACTTATCTAATAAGCCTAATTATTAAATGGACGCTTTAAAAGTGATTTATTGACTTTTTTTTTCTTTTTCCTAAAAATATTTCATTACTAGCATTGACAGATAAAAGTAAATTTTTAATAAAATCCTCTTATTCAAAAGAATTGTTGAAAAAAAAAGAGAAAATTTGTCATAAAAAGTTTTAAAATTTTCAAAATAAAAAAAAATAACGGATCATCAATTCGAAACAAACAAATATGATATTTTAAATCAAGAAATGAAGAAAAATTAAAAGACTAATAGTAGTGCATTAAGCGGAAAAGGTTTAATGAACAAGTTTTTATTCTTCGGATGACATTTTCGATCTATAGCTTTTTTTTTTTTTGTTGCTGCCGATTTCGTAAATCTCATTTTTCAATTCCTTCTTTATATTTTCCGCCTTTTTAAAAATTTTTTTCCTCCTTTATCCATCCATTAGCTTTCATTTCTTTCGTCTCTTTTAATCCTTGTCAATTTATGGCACGCAATTGTTTT
>NW_018108341.1:85136-87225 GCF_000183805.2 Loa loa | reverse complement strand
TTTGCTGCCGATTTCGTAAATCTCATTTTTCAATTCCTTCTTTATATTTTCCGCCTTTTAAAAATTTTTTCCTCCTTTATCCATCCATTAGCTTTCATTTCTTTCGTCTCTTTTAATCCTTGTCAATTTATGGCACGCAATGTTTTTTTTTTTTTTTTTTTTTTCCTGAAGAATAAGCATTCCACCTGTTCGAGTGCTCACAATCCTCTAAAAGTTAATTAGCATAATGACGAAAAATTCAAATAAATGATATACATTATCGTCTGTTGGAATAAAATATGCAAAAATTGTAATAATACAAATTTAAAATGATAATTGTTTGTGAATTTTTAATAAAGTTTTTATAAATTTTTTATTTTCTTTTAATGTTTTTTTACTTACTTTTTTCTTAAACAATTTTAAAATAAAAAAAAATTTCAAAAATTTCATTCCTTTTTTTTGCAATTTTAAAAATGAAAAAGCGGTTTTCTTTGAAAAAAGTATGAAATAATTTGAAATTATAAAATGGACGAGACATTTTTCTTTTTGTTTACAATTTAAAATAAATGTAATCCAAAATCCCGAATATTGAATCAAATAAATTTGAATAATTAAAAATGGATATTTAAATTTAAAATTATAAAAACAAATTGGGAAGAATAAAACTAAAAGTTAATTCTAAAAATGACACATTCATACCAGATCAAAAAAAGAAAAGAATTGTATTTTAATGATCAAAATTTATTTGATTTATTTCATAGCACTTTTTATGGGATAGCAAATTGATCGTTCTCTTCTGTAATAAAACCTTAATTACTTCCATAATATCATTTATCATTATCATTAATTAAAATTAATGAATGAACTTCTCTCCAAAAAGGTTATTAACAGATATCGAAAGAAGAATAATTTCTGCAAACGACAAAGTTATCCACTTTTTTTTATTATAATAATTTATCAATTATCTCAAACAAAAAAAGTTGACCTTTACCTATCTGTTCATATTTTTCTTGGCTTAAAGATACAATTAAGGCTTATTACCTATTATTACTCTACTAGGCTTATTACTCTATTTTCTTAATTTCTGCTTATTCGCAATTTATTCGTACATTTCATTGGGTGAATATTTTATTGGGCAGATATTTATTTGACCCAATTTAAATGATATTTTTTATTTGCAAAATCCGATCTACGTGAATATCTACGTGAATACACGTGAATCTCCGCGTGAAAATTTCACTTTTCTCTCAAATTCTAAATCAATAAATTTTGCTATATGTAGAAAAATTGTGCTAATATGAAGCTAATCGTATATGTAGCTAATGATAACCATTGATAAAATGATATTTGTAATGTTAAAATTTCGAATTTGCAGATGTGCAAGCAATTCTTGCAAGCAATGACTTTTAATTTTGCATATAAATAAACTCATTCATTTAATGGTAATATGATAAATTAAGCAATAAAAGATAAATTGAAATGCATCTATTGCTAATGGTCACTTCACTGACCATGTCATCCTCCTCTTCCTCCAATGGAAATGCATTAGACGTATCAAACATATTGATGCAAATATTGTACTAGGATTGATTATTATACAACAGTATAAGATAAAGCTAAAGGAGAAGCAATGTTATCTGAAAATAATAACAAACCGGAAAATCTGAACCAGACAAAAATACTGATGATATTGTCATCAGTAGTTACAAGTGAATGCTTGTTATCTGAAAATAATAACAAACCGGAAAATCTGAACCAGACAAAGATACCGATGATTTTATCATCAGTGGTTACGAGTGCTTACTTTTACTTATAATGCTTAAAATATGTCAATTAAAATTGAAAATAATTATTTGGTTTTTTTTTCAGTATGATTAGATTGGCGGAATCGGAATACCGTATAGTTGCATTATTTCATTTTCACATCCGGTCCGTTCCGTTAGACGTACAAACCGGTCGTTTTAATATTACTTAACATCTTGATTTCATCAAGATGTTACTTAAATCCTGTTGACCAGAAAATTTTATGTGGTAATCAATATGAGTATTCTAATTGTTAAAATTCATATTTAAACTTTTAGTATTATTCCTAAAAATTAAATGAAAAAAG
>NW_018108341.1:81772-83718 GCF_000183805.2 Loa loa | reverse complement strand
TAATAATAATAATAATAATAANATAATAATAATAATAATAATAATAATAATAATAATAATAATAATAATAATAATAATAATAATAATAATAATAATAATAATAATAATAATAATAGCAATAATAATAATAGTAATAGTGGCGATAATAAATTAGTAAATTAATTGGAATAATAATAATGGCTGGCTTGTGACAGTTTTCGTTACACTTTGTCAATAAGTTTTTTTTACAATTTAAAAAATTGTTTTTTCACGATTTAAAAATTACATCCTTTCATTGAATAATTATTGTCAACAATCAAAATACTTGAATTTGAATATTTCATTTATCAAATATTACATATAAATTTATCAAATATTTATTTTCACATTTTGCATTTTTTATCAATTATTTACTTAATTAATTGTAATAGCTATACAATACAAATTTTTTTTTCTGAATTTAATTTCCAAAAAGTCATTTCGTTATACAAAGGTTAACTATTTTTTTTCTTCGCCTGCTCATTTAAGCTTTTCACATAAATTGTTAGTACATTCATTTGAAGAAATATATGATAAAAGAAATTTTACAAGCTCTGACAACAATTGATAATGTCATTTGAAATCAATAAATAACAATGAATAATAATAGTTAACCTTTTTTTTTTTTTTTGTATTCATTTAACATTACATTTCACTTTTCATCCCAAATCTTTTTTTATTTTTCCTAACAAATGTAATTGTCATTGAATGTTTCTTTTACCTTTCTTCATTCTATCTTATAAAATTATTGTTATTTTCCTTCTTTTTTTTTTTTGAAATTGAAATCTTTTTTTTGTTCATAATTTAATTTATTCGTATAATATTATGATTGCTGTAATTACCATAATCAATGTAATGTAATCACTGTAATCAAAATACTGATCAATATAATACGATTACTGTAACCAGCTTATTATAATTGAACTGAATAATAACATTTATTTTTTCTTTTTTTTTTTATTATAACAATTTCGTTGTATTTTATTAAGTTTTAGGCAGAATGAAGGCGGGAAAAAAGAAAAAGATAATGTCCAATTTTTGTAATGGACATATGTCACGTGAAACACGTTTATCTTGTGTTATTACGTGAGTGATCTTGAAAATGAACCAACCTAAAATTTCAATTATCCATTGTTGATCAGGTAAACATACATGCATTTTTGATGTATCTTTGTTTTGCATATTACTGTATTATTATATAAAAAAGAAGTGAATTTAAATAATAATAATTATAATAGTGTCAAAATTCGATTAAGAAAGGAGGAAATTGAATTATTGACATGCTGCATTGACAGAATTAAAATTGTCAAAGTTTTGAAAATAAGCTAACAAACTTCTGTCCCATTTCATTTAGCTAATTGATTATTGAATTATACCATAGCCATGAATGATATACTTTAGTATTTTCACTAATTTTTAAAATAAATTATTTTTCTTTTTTTTTTAAAATTTATACAAGCATTGATTTCAATGTAATGGAAAATTTTGCAAACTCTTTTTTTTCATTAATAAATTTTTCTAATTTACAATAATTTCACCGGCTTTTTTCTTTTTTTTTAAATTTACCTTTATTGTTTCAAAAATTTTTTTCGCTTCCTAATATTCTTTGATCTATCAAGTGTCGCTCATATCACGTAATGGATTCTTGACGCTCATATCACGTAATGGATTCTTGACGCTCATATCACGTAATGGATTCTTCCACGTGAAACATGTTTATCCTTACACTTCAAACAAACATTTTTGGAAGATAATATTGCTAATGATGGATGAAAAGGATGGTGTTATTATTACTGAGAAGTAATGAAAAGTAAATAAGAAAAGTTTATGGTTAGGAATAAATGACTTCATTGATTTATGAATATTTCTCCTAAATATATTTTTCATTCATATCATCCTTATCAATTCATATCTCTAGTAACACTGAT
>NW_018108341.1:77385-81650 GCF_000183805.2 Loa loa | reverse complement strand
AATGCGCCCGTTGACTTAATGCGCCAATTGATTTTATGCGACAATATTACTAATAGCTTCAAAATGCAATTATCATACATTTTTGGATGATTTAAAAAGTTAGCTCATAACAACTTCACATAGTTTTCTCACCTTTTTAATTACGTATTTTTCATAAATTATTTAAATTATTGATTTGAAATTATACTCTTAATTATGCTTAAAATTAAATGCAAAAAAAAGTGCACCTGTAATACTTAAATTAAACTTCAAAATTATTTATTTTCCATTAATTATTTGATTGCTATTTTCACCATATTTTATCCATTTCATGAATTAATTAATCCTACAACAAGAAAATACGTGAATTAAATTATGACGAACAGAATTAAAGATGTAAAAGTTTGAAATAATCTTTCCAGAAGACATATAATTCTATTTTCAAATTTTTCATTATTTAATTTATGCCAAAATTAATTTTTTAAATTTCACTTCAAAATGTTTCTCATTTTTTCCTTTCTTTTTTACACATTTTTTTTTTTTATATTGAAAACGAACAAAATGCGCCAAAATTTATTCCCCTCAAAATAATATTTAATTGTTGGCATATTGATTTATTTCAAAAATGAACTATTGTTGTTTTTTTTTTATAGGAATAAAAAATTTCTTGCTATTTCTTTATAGAATTAAAAAGAAAATAAAAATTTGCATTTTTTATTAAATCAAAAATTGATTCAAATTATTTAAAAAAAAGAAAAAATTGATTCATACAAAGAGCTGATTAAATTTTAATATTTCAATATATTACAGTCATATATTTGTCGTATATTCGTCATTTATTGCTTGTTAAGTACAATGTAAATATACAATCAGGTGATGATGACAATGTTGATAATGATGACTTCGATTGGTAAACAATGTTTTAATACACTCTTCAGATATATGAGAAATCAATTATACTCTACCAGTTATTCATTTCTCTTTTCTTTCTTCTTATCATTAATCAGTTTTTGATTATTCAAATTTCATGATCATATTTGATTCTTGATATATTAATTTATCATTTCTTTTTGAAACTTTTGTTTAATATATGGTTTATTGTAATTATAGTATAAGAATATTTTTGTAACACTCAAAAATTTTGACATTAAAATATAATTCTTTAAAAAACTGAATAACCTTTGACCTGTCTTGATTATTTTAATATTACTAATTCATTTATCCTTTTCTAAGGCTACACGTGACTTTGGATTAAATATTTATGAGTTTACTATAAATATGTATAATTTATTAAGTATTCAACGTGTTATTATTCATTCAATAAGTATTATTTATTCAACTTTTATTTACTATGATGAAAACAAGCTTTTCATCCCTCATGTAAACAAATAATAATATCCCGAGATGTCGTTGTTGCAACTCTCAACCGGATTTGGGTATTATCTTATACTCTATTGATTGATATATCAAAAGTATAAAATGAATGATGAATGGGATAAATCGTTGAAATTATTCTAAGATATCTCAGATCTGAAAATAAAATGAACACAATCCCAAATCTAATCATTTTTTTTTCGTTTTTTGTATTTTTTTCATCTTTCATGAAATTCATCTCTTTACATATTTCATGCAAATTTTCAATTTTTAAATTTTATTCTATTTTTGGAAATCATAATGTTATCAATACATATGACAGTATGGCAAATGATAAATATGTAAAGTGATATTATCAATCAATGATCAATTTATCGATTAAACCTCGTTTGTTTCAAATGATTTCGTTTATTCAATCCAAAAATTGTTGACAATTGTAGTGACATTTTGACAAAATTATTAAAATTGAAATTGGATCAAAATTGAAATGTGTCCTAAATGGGAGATTAAAATATGATTAAATTTTTATCGAAATCAGAGATATTGTTAGAAAAAAAATGAAAGAAGAAAAGTTTCGATCAATTTGGATAGCATATTTTGAATTTTTAATTAAAATATTTCAAATCAAACAATTAAAATATTGATAGCCAAAATGAAAAATGATCAGTTCAATGCAAAAAATTCATTCATGGATGTTTGATGAATGAATACAGTATATTATTATAACTTTCATTGTTACTAAACTTTAAAAATTTTTAAATTAATTAGTTCATTTTTTAATTTCTGATTATTTATCCGTTGTTTTATGTTTTAAAATTGCTATTTTAGACTAATTGTTCATCGAAGAAATCACTCAACACTTCTCATATTTGTTTAATTTTAATCTTAATTAGTATATCGAATAAAAACTATTAAAGTTTGTTGTATTTTGCAGAGAATTTTAAAGCAATTCAATTCATCGAACGGAAAAAGACGGAAAATTGAAAAGAAATGAATTTGCATGCGAAACAGTTACTTCAGAGAAGTACCGAACAGTTTGGACAAGATTATCAATCATTATCAGTTGGTCAGAATAGCTACATGTATGTCGAATGATTATCAGTGATAATTTTAATTAGCTGAATTGAATTTAACAGAATTAAGTTTTCTTTTTTTAATTAGTAAATATGTCTATTAGTGTTATGGATTCATAAGTAAATTAACAAACAATTTTCAAATGATAGTACAGTGATCAAAAGGTCACTCAGTATCATTCTTAATTAATTAATTTCTAGCCAGAAATCAGTTTAACTTTAATCGTGGAAAACTTAGCTATAAAACGTAAAGGGAAAAGAAATAATAATAGATAGAAGCATTATCACTGAAATTATAGCTAAATTTCAACTAAAATAAGTTAATTAACTAATTAATTTGTGCTTAATTGTAATAGTGTTAATTCAAGCTGGTTAATAGTCCCCTATTAGTAATTCAATTTTCAGGCATCGATTAGAAATCAGTGATGATGGAATTTATCAATCATCGTTTGGATATTACGATCGAAATAAGCCTTTACTGCAAAGTACAACAACAACTATCAGTAAACAACAACAACAACAACAACAACAACAACAACAACAACAACAGCAATTCTACAACAATACTTACAGTAAGTGTCAATCAGATTCTGCAACAATACTTACAGTAAGTGTCAATCAGATTCTGCAACAATACTTACAGTAAGTGTCAATCAGATTATCCTCAAAAAAGAAAAAAATCAAGTTCTTGATTACATTTGAAATTTATTTTTTTTAAATCTGAAAATTTTAGCTTACGTAGAAATCATTATAATTACAAATAAATCATAAAACTACTTTGCATTCCTGAACGAAAAAAGTTAGAAAGTAAGAGAATTCGAATTATCACTGATAAACCTTTGCTAAGGTAATTTAAATTACTGCTGATAAAGACCAAAGGAATTTGAATTATCACTGATAAAGAAAGCATATTTAAGGATAGCGATACTGGAAGTGAAATTATTGCAAAACTGTTAAGTTAAATTTGATATTAAATTGTTATAATAATTAATGATAGTAATAGGGATGAATCAAATAAAACTTCGAAGAAATTATCAGTAATAGTTGCTGATATACTTATGATAAGTTCAACTTAAAATTTTCAGCATCAACTGATCAAACAGATATGACACATCGGAAAGATTCCTCAATTCACAATCTTATTGATATTTACAGAAGTTCCAATAATACTGTAGAATTTATCAGCAATTTTGAGCAATATCTTAACTCATGCTTGCCGTCATGTTAGTGAATTATTGCCTTAGCATTAATTTAATTAATTAACATTGTTATCTTTGCTTTCCACTTTTCCCATTCAAATTTATTGATTGCAATTAACGGAAAAGATACAATGGAGTAAAATATGAATTTCACTAGATCGTTTGCTAAAATTAAGATTTTAACAATTGTTTAGAATATTTTTTTCATTCCAATTTATTTGAAAAAAGAAATTTCAGATGTTTGGATTGGATTGATGTTTTTGTTAATGTTGTGGGGCGTTATACATATAATAGTTGGTTAGTGTCGCAAAATTAATAAATAACGCTTTTCATCATGAAATTTGATGAACGAATAATTGATGATAACAATAATAATAATAATAATAATAATAATAATAATAATAATAATAATAATAATAATAATAATAATAATAATAATAATAATAATAATAATAATAATAATAATAATAATAATAATAATAATAATAATAATAATAATAATAATAATAATAATAATAATAATAATAATAATAATAATAATAATAATAATAATAATAATAATAATAATAATAATAATAATAATAATAATAATAATAATAATAATAATAATAATAATAATAATAATAATAATAATAATAAT
>NW_018108341.1:75059-76800 GCF_000183805.2 Loa loa | reverse complement strand
TAATAATAATAATAATAATAATAATAATAATAATAATAATAATAATAATAATAATAATAATAATAATAATAATAATAATAATAATAATAATAATAATAATAATAATAATAATAATAATAATAATAATAATAATAATAATAATAATAATAATAATAATAATAATAATAATAATAATAATAATAATAATAATAATAATAATAATAATAATAAGATTATAATAATGAAAATAATAATAACAATAAGAATTTTTAATTGATAATTGATAAAGCAGGATTTAAATTTTAATTTCGATTTTTAAAAATTGACTTTTATATTATTTTATTTATTTTTTATTATTATTTCAGGTACTGTTAATATACCATTTTGTCCATCACGTCCAATGATTCCAATATTTTTAATCGTCATGGGTTGTTTGTATATTCTTTGGAGTATGCTACGAATTTATGCCTTCTGGCCACGTTCACGTGCTGATACGTTAGGCATTGATTTGACGTGTAAAACATTTGAGGGAATAATGATCGTTGCTATATTTGTTTGGCTTTTTTTAGGTAATTTCAACAATACTATAAATTAATACAATTCTTTTTCCTTCCTTTTCTTTATACTAACTAATAATTAATAGCAAAACAAAGTAATTAATTAGGTGAACAAAAATTTTAAATAATAAAATTTTATTTGAAATTCATTAAATTGGATTAAAATCTACTTCGAAAAATTTGAGTTTATTTCATAATCTCTTTTAAATATCAAAATTTTAAAAGAAAATGAAAATTATATAACAAAATCCTAAAATATTTTTGAAATATTTTAAATTTTAAATTTATTGTAAACAAACTTACATATCATTCAATAACTTGAAGTTCTTCTCATTTCCAAATTATAATTTAATTTTTTCGATTTAAACTTCAAATTTCACTTACAAAAACTTATCGCCCTTTTTTTTCAGGTTGTATTTGGATTTATGGCCCAGAACAAAATATAAATTTCGACCGCATTTATTTCCAATCTTATCACTGCGACAATTTCGCTTATTGGACAGCATTTATCAGTGTTACTTTACATTCAACGATAATTCTATCAGCATTATTGCTTCTCATTTGTTTCCTTTGTATTGCAATCTTAAAAGATAACAAACAATAATTTGTATAAATTTTTTTTTTTTGGAAATTAATTAATCCATGTTTATGCAAATTTGTATAAAATTTTTGATCAGAAATTAATTAATCCATGTTTACGCAATACTTTTGTTTATGTTCATCTTTTTTGCCATCAGAAATAACAAACACAGAAAGTTTTTGCTAATTAATTTTCCTTTACAGAAATTAAATTGTAATATTTTGAACTAATTTCTTTGAAACTGAATAATACTTATACAATATGACAAATGACAGTTAACCTGAAACTATTGCCACAAAAGAGAAAATTTCATTTATTTGTTCGAATAATCAAAACTTTTCAATGAAACGTAAGAAAAAAAAAGGATTGCCTGTTATCTTAATTTTTTAAAAGAAATATTTGTATATTTAAGCATTTTATCTTCTGTTTTTTGGAACTTTTTAGTACTAAATGATTTGAAGATATTCGGTAAGGAATTTGTTTCGTTTTTAATTAATGCCAATTTAAAGTTTGAAATTTCGATTTTTGCAAATGTAAAAATATTATTAAATAAAATAAAATATTTTGAATTTAAATGATAAACACTGAAATATGATACCTTGTCGCGAATTCTGATTCGCGAGAC
>NW_018108341.1:69421-74174 GCF_000183805.2 Loa loa | reverse complement strand
ACCACATACCTATCATGACATTAATTTGTATTTTTCTGTATCTAATTTTTTACTTTTATTTTTATTTTTTTTTTACGATCCCGAAAAGGAACCTTCTCTGATCCGTAAATTTTCTTAATTCCAGAATGACATTTTGCTATTATAGTTGAATTCAATTAATTCATAATATCAGTGAACATTAAAAATTATCCGTAATATCAACAATTATACGCAATAAATTACTTGGGAAGGATTGCCAGATTGTTTTCTGGATATGAAACCGGTTTAAAGAAGAATGGAAAAAGTTTAGGAAATCATACAGTATGTCCGAAATGTAATACCACTTTAAAAATTAATAAATTTCACTCATTAATATTTTTTAGATCATATCTTATCACATCTCTTATCTATCCTTTTGATTCATCCCATCGATTTATTTAATTTTGTTTTTTTATCATTCAATCAAAATAATCAAATATAATCGGTTGAGTTAATTTTGCATTCAGCAATATAATGTTTCAAATTTCAAATGCTTTTAAATGTTTTGGATTCTGTACGGCTTAATCCAACAAATTTGGCTTCAAATTATAAATAAATGTTAATGGGGTAAGGAAAAAAAAAGATTTAAAAAATATTTCCAATGAAACTTTAAAAGATTTAAAAATAAAAATAGAAAAGCATTTAAAAATTGTGAAAAAAAAGGAAATGCAAAACAAAAATAAAGCGAAAATTTGCATATTGAAATTTAAAAATTTTCATACCTTTTGTTTGAGCCAAGAAAGAAAGAAAGAAAAAAAGAAGGAAAAGTAATAAATTTCCATTCATAAATGTTTATTTTTTTAATATAATCATCCGAAATTTCAAACATTCATTTCATCATTTCTTCTCTTTTCCTAGAAAATATTTATTCGACCATATTTGCTATGATAGCGAAAATTTTAGACTATTTCATTTTTTAGATTAATTTTTCACTAATAATAATTTCAGCAAAAATAGATTTGTGCTTGAATTTTAAGTCTCAGTTTTAAATTTGGATTTGAATTTGAGTTTGAGTTTAAGTAAGATTGAATTTACAGCTAAGTTTTGCATATGCTAAATTTATAAATTAATTCATTTATCATAACACAGTGCATATCAATCATTTCTTATAATTTCCTCGTTTTTTTTTCCACATGAATTTATTCCAGAATTTTCTTTTTTTTTTTTGCATATTAAAAAAAAAGATTTTTGAAATAGTTGATTTTTTTCTTCATTTTCATTTGGTCAAATAAGCTATTTTACAGAGTAAACCTTAATTTGCTGAATTATTTAACTGTAGAATAGAAATTTTAAAGAATCTAAAACAAATAAGAATAAGGAAAAAAGCTTGATATAATCAATTATGCCTTATAGATAGCTATTAAAATGTTAACAATACAAAAACTTCGATTTTTAAATTAAATCAAACAAACATTATTCTTTTTCAGTGGACAATTTTGCAGAGAAAAAAAGGAGTCAAGAGATTTAAATTATTAATAATTCAGCAAATAATTGATTTAAATAAGTATTAGAAAGTTTTGCAGCCTTTTTTGCTTATTTCTTACCTTTGGAATATTCTTTTTTTTTGTCAATGTAATATGACAGATCAAGAACAAACGTAAAAAAATGCAATAATTTTATAGGAAATCATTGAGTTATGAATTTGAAAGTAATGTAAAATCAAATATTTCCTTTTTTCTTATTCAATCTTACTTTACATAAATGTCAAATATTATCGTTATATCTTGAGAATTAACTTTTTCATACCACGATAATGAAGTCAAGTTCGAATTTTAATCTGATATTTGAACGACAAATATATATCATGTTTGTTTGAAGTTTACTGTTGGAATTCGCAAATTGAGCCCAAACCTGCCTCTGCATGTTCTGGTGTAGATTGTATGTTTACCATTTAATTATTGATGGTTTAATGTTTTTTCCGGTTCCGTTTCCGTATTTACTTTTCCAGAAATTTTATCGATGTTTGAAATTTTTTACAGTACAATGCTGTTTTGCTTATAATCACCCACATTTTGATTCTCTTTGTGCAAGTTTCTGAATACAGTAGCAATATATGCGCCTTCTATTTTGTACACGATTTCTGATTCTCTTTCCATTTAAGAATCATTGGTCCTATCGAATTACTTAATTTGTATAAATTTTAGCATAACATGGCATCGTATACAAATTATCCGTTCCGGTAAATTTGGCAGAATTTTCTAAACAATGTTCCCCACCGGTAATCCATCTTTCACGACACCCAACGCTCAGCAAAATGCCAATAATGGTATGAACTTGGCAGCACTTTATTTACATCCATCGCTGGGCATAACAAATCAGGCATATACCCAATTTTATCAGCAGGTAATTCAAACGAATTTAGTTCTATTTCAAGTGCTGTTATTCACGCAGACTGTTTGGTTTATGTGACCGAATATGACATGGAACTGATTATTTCTATCAGTATTGGAAAGGAGGGTATTTACAGAAGTTTACGGATTCGTATTGGTTTGCTGGAAGTATCATTGTTTTGGAGATTTGAAGAATTCATGCTTCTCCGGGTGAGGTTTGATGAGCGCATGTTTGTGATGGAAAATTGTTGAGTGTACACTCGTTCCAAATAGTCCCACATTGTTTTGGAAACTTGAGTGATATCCGGTATTCTCTTTAAGTAGGTAAAATCCGCCGTCCTTTTGGGGTGGAAAAAGTCAGCAAATGTTCTGGCACTTTGATATACCTATCCAAGTTGCTCTCGGTTTTAATTTCAGGTTCGGCTCTTTTGTCCATAAATTTGATGTTTTAGTTATCCGGAATTCGATATTTAAAATTTCACTTTCAGGCTCAAGGCCAAGCGCAGTTGACCCAACAGCAGCAACAGCAGCAGTTACAATGTCAGTTCGAGCAACTGGTCGTGGCCCAAGCTGCACAGAATGCCCATGTTCATTTGCAGGCAATTCAGGTTCGTTTCAAGTGATACGATTTGCTCGATTAATCAGAAATCGCAGTCCCGACGATATTGTGCTTAATAGCTTCTCAGTGAGCCATGTGTCACAATAACATCTCACTGATTGTCAAAAATGAAGCACTTGGGATTTTTATGACTATTTTATAACGAATTTGTTCATTTGTTTTTAGCAGCAGCAACAACAGCATGCATTTCAAAATCAGCAAGCCCAAGCACAGAATCAACAGAAAATGCAACTGGCACAACACCAAGCACAACTGCAACAAACTCAAGCGCAAGCTGTTCAAATACAACGCCTGAATGCATTAAGGCAGAGCAATCAGCATATGTCTCAGTCCCATTCGATCCGGGGATCTACACCCGGTGTTGTGAAGTCTCGTCAGGTATTGTTATAGCCCTTGTTATCATTCTGCCTTTGCTAAATGTTCCTTTCGAAAAATCTTTTACAAAAAAAAAGAATTCATGAGACTAGTGAATTCATATTTAGCCATTCTATTTCTCTCAAAATCGCAGTAGAAAGCAGGAATACTACCTCAGTTTTCTATGTAGAACAGAATTTTTATCATTCAAAAATATGTTTTCCACCTGAAAAAAGTTCAACAAATTCATTGGTAAAAATTCTTCCATTTATAGGAGCTCCAGGCTGAAGCGGATGCGCGCCGGCGACGTTCATTAATCGCTGATTTTATGGTTGCTCCTAATTCGGCTACGTTTTTAGGTAATATTAAGCAGTGGTTGGTTTGTGGTCATTAAACAACACAAGAATACATATGGATTACTAATTTTTCAGACATCTCCTGGGAGATTAACATTTTGAAAATGTACTTGTCTTTCTTTTCAAGGAATACATTTTTAAATACATGATGCATGGATTTAAGATGAAAGGAGACGTTCGGATTCTATCGGTGGTGGTGTATTCGGTGAAATGAGGAAATCAGAAGCAATGGGTAGTGAATTCAACGTGATCGCTGATGAAACAACTGAACGCAAGAAGAATTCAATCACCGACCACTTAGAAGCAGTTGAGAAAGAAAAAAAACTTGTCGATAGCCAAATTACTATTATACAACGGAAAAAAGTACTTATAAGAGTTTTTAGGATTATTATGCAGTTTTTATTAAAGAATTTGAATCCGCTGTGAACTATAAAATGACTTATAATCTACTATAACAATTTTCCCATTCAGTCGCACATCTGAATAATGGTATTAATAAATAATAATAATGAAGCTAAGCTTCATTATTATTATTTATTATTATGTGATACGTTGAAAGAAGAGTATGTCCCGTTTATCGTAGGAACAGTACGAGAATGAATTGGCTAAGATATCAAGTGATAGCACCGATAATGATAAAGAAAATGATGACACTGCTGAAGACATTGATTCTATGAGCTTGGTTGAGAGAATTTATGCCGAAAATCGAAAGAAAGCACTTCGCTGTGAAGCTCAAATGCCCCCTCTTTTGGCACCTTCAGCTGCAACAATTGTGAGTTTAATGTTAATTGCTATATAGAAAAATTCGTTTTTATGCTCGTATAACATTAGTCTTAGTAAGGGTATGACCAGTAGAAGATTTGAAGAGATATTTTCTGTAATAGCCAAGTACCTGGTGTGGCATCTGCGAAACTAATAATTTTTCAACACATTCATCTGGAAATTTTTCTATGTAAATTTTTTAGTGAGAAAAAGGCTTCTTTAAATCTGCTTACAACGTATGCAGATTAAGCAAAATGCTTATATATATATATATATATATATATATATGTATATATATGTATACATATACATAT
>NW_018108341.1:57629-69055 GCF_000183805.2 Loa loa | reverse complement strand
TATATATATATATATATATATATATATATATGCATGTATACATATATACATATGTATGTACATATGTATATATGTATATATGCACATATATATATACATATATATGTATATATATATGTATATATATTGGATCATAATGTTATTCGGTGGAGAAGTATTCCATTAGTGAAGATTAGCACGAAACAATGATATTTTATATTTTCAGCTATGATTTGCAGCATCGTATAGTGGTGGTCATCGTTTTATGAAGAGTATCTAGCGCTTGATATGATGTGGTCATGCGTTTTGCACATGTTTAGTACACATTTTTGAATTGGAATTCTTCAATTAACTAATCGAACTTTCAGCCACAATATCGAAATCCGTGGGATAGTCCTTTGGTGCAACAAACGATTGAGCGATATAAAACGGTAAAGCCGTACTTGGTGAAAATGCTAACGGAGCATCGGCAAAACGATTTATTAGCGCAAAAATATCAGACTGAAAAATACAATATGATGTATGCAGAATGGTTGAAGAAAGATGAAAGGTACTGCAAAAGTCAGAAAAAAGTGTAAGTTTTTCACCGTTTTTCTGTATTGTTTATTAGCATTTAATATTAATTAGTTTGTTTCGGTCTATTTTAAGTAGGCATGGTAGCCATTTTTCCAACTTCTTGTTCTATTTTTTGCAGTGCGCGTGATGAGAAGCATCGGGAAATATTTGAGAAAACATTTCCGGAATTGAAAAAAACACGAGAAGAACGAGAGCGATGTGGAAGAGTGGGACTTTTATCCGCAGAACAGTTGGAACAGGTTAAATTAGTTGTAGATTAGATTCTTATAATTATTAGGTTCATTTTGTATTTCTGAAACTGAAATTGATAGGATTCAACTGATGGGGTGGCAGCGATTAGCTCAGTGGTTTAAAGGATTTTATTTTTTGGAGTCATGGTTGCACAGCGGACTACTCGAGCCGTCATTGTAGTTGACGAAATGAAAGCTTGATATATGTTACAATGTGCAACTGAGGCCAAATACTTCACACTGTACGTCCATCACCATTGAGGGAAGGACAAGCTAACATTTAGTGAAAATATTAGTGGAAAGCGTGGTGTATAGTCATGAAATTGTTCTGTTTTAACTGTTCCATGGATCTTCTTAGATAAGGTGTAATGTGCTTTCTTTGCTATGCAATATTTTCAATCTTTCCTTTCGGGAATTGTTCCGGAACCTTGTTTTTAGCTCATATTTTAGATGATATCTTATGTTTTAGATAATATTATGTTGACTGTAATATAGGCTTAATTACAGGATGAAGAGTATAAAAGACGACGCGCAGCTGCGGCATTACCACCAATGATGATGAATTTAAGGATGCGCAATGCACCATTTTATATAGATTTGAATGGAGTTGTGGCAGATGCATTGGCTGATCATAATGCTCATATTGAATATTTTTTGGGAAAGTGGACAGATGATGAAAAAAAAGTAAGGCAAATTTTCTGCACTTTGTAAATTTTTCCACTGCATCATTGCTGTCATTGATATTTCAGACTGTCTTAAATAGGGATAAAAGAATATTGATTTTGGCATTTATCACCTTTTTTCCAGACTTTCAGGGAGCAAATTGTTACATACGGCAAAAATTTTGCGGCGATAGCTGAATTTCTAGATCGAAAAAGTGTAAAAGATTGCGTGCTTTACTATTACTTGACCAAAAAGCGCCAAAATTACAAAGCATTGATGGGAAAGAAGCGGAAGAAGCCGCCAAGATGTTACAAGCCACCGATAATGCCACGCCTTGAAGAAGTAGCACTAAAAGCACCACAAGATGCGAATGATATCACCAGTAAGCTTCTCCTTCTGCTTTTAATTTCATTTTCTTAAAATCTTAACATTCGGATTCTTTCATAGAGATGTAAGCGGAGTCTGGCAATAAAGCATGTATTTTAAAAAGAAGATATCTGAGAACTCCTAGTAATATATTCCATAACCACCGTGTTATTGTTCCACACCTCTAATACTAATCAGACAGAATTATATGAATATCCTTATGATGTCGAATCTATAGATATACCAGTTTCTCAAGCACTTTGAATCCATCGATGAATACAGGATATAGATCGGTTTTAAATTCATTTTTATTAATTGTTAATCATGAAGTTAGATTAGTTATGCTGCGCACATATAATTAAAAAACAAACGAAGTAAGTCATAAATAACTCATACTGTAGTTTTTTGTTACAGTAAAGAAAAATCGATGGTTGCATTTCTGCTTTATGAGAAATAAAGTTGGAGTCGTATTTAGATTTTTTTTTCACTCTGGTCTTCGTAATGTTTTTCAAACTGTGTTATAGTGGTCTTAGTCTTAACTTTTAATCCAATTTCAGTTGTTGGTTCACGAGAACTTGAGTGTTGTATTTGTAAAGCAAAAGTGAATAGTGGTTCAAATACTGGTCGAATACTTACTCGTTTAACATTAGATGCATCCGGTTACGATGCCAGTTCAGCAAATGAAATTGATATTTGTGTGTGCCAGAAATGCAAGGCAAAGGGGATTAAACCAAAAGCTGTGACGTATGCCCTTAATTTGAATATTTAACGGATGATAAAATATCGTTTTCATAACTTTTATACTAGGCCCTGAAACTTGTTTTTCGTTTTTTCTTTTCGGAATTTGTCGAACTGTATTTTTATGTTTTAGGCGTTGCCAAATTGGTACATGCCACAATCCGCGCCGGAAAGTGAAACCAACACGACCGATGCCAGTGAAATGGAAACTGATTACGGATGAACAGAAACAATTTTTAATGCATCAAATGTTGATACCAGAAGATATATTAAAATGTTGCCCTGCATGCCATAAGAAGATCTCTAAACAATTAGATATGGTAAAGTTTTTAAATGTTGGAAATGTTACATGATTATTAGATGGTAAAGTTTTTAAATGTTGGAAATGTTACATGATTATTAGAATCCCACAGTATTATTATGAGTGACACCTAACTTCTCTGCATTTCGACTAGTTAATTTGCATTTTCGGTTTAAACCAACCATTTTCAATTAGCTGCTGGTACTTCAAGTACTACCTTGTTTTTATTTAGTTTTAGGCTGCTTCTGAATGATTTGGTTTTTGTTTCCATTTCATTATCACTATCCAAAGAAACAGTAAATTATACAAGGCTGAGAAAGTTTTAGTGGGAGTTTTTTTTAATATTTTCAGTGAACGATTGCAATTTTTTTAGCTTATCGCTGGTGAATTGGAGGAAGAAATGGCTTTATGGAAGAAGTCTTCTGCTGTTATTTGGAGCAGTGAAGAAGTGGAAATATTACGCGCCACAGTCACTTCAGTAGGTGGGAAAGATTGGGATGCCGTGGCAGAAAAAATGGGTAATAAATATAGTGCCAAGGTATGTTAGCTTTGAAAACGGATGAACTATTGATTTGATGATAAATTTGAAGTTGGTTCACTCCTCTCATTCAAACGAGCATTTTTAAATACAGCACTGCCGAGAACAGTATGAAAAGATTTATGGTTTGGAAAGCGTCAAAAAAGAAGTAGAAAGCGAAGATGATGTTAGTGAAGACGATAGAGAGAATCCACAATTGCAGCAAACTGGTGTTGCAGTTAAGAATGATATTGCTGAACCGGATCCGAGGTTCGCGCTTTCCATTCCGTAGGTTTTTTCTTCAGTTGTTTGAAAAGATCATTGTTGAATAAATTATTGCAATTTTGCCGGGAAAGAATATGGAATCTGAAAACGACAAATTGTTTAGGAAGTGACTAAAATTACTTCGCGTGACAATGATTTTTATTTTTGTATCTTATAATCCCTTTTGATTCTTTATTCCTCAATAAATTTCTTATCCACAATATTGTCATACTACGTAACATTTCAGCGGTGAAAGCAGTGCAACATTAAGCGCTGATGAAGCAGCCAATCACGATGATTGTGTTATTTTATTGCCTCCAGTTGCAAAATCACCGTCAACACACTTATATAAACCAAGGTTTCGTGGTACTTCTGGACTGGCTTCAGAAGCTCCGATTTTATCTGTAAGTAGTTCCCACTTGCAACTGTCAAAATTCAAGGAATCAGAAACTATGTCATCTTCATTGACATGTCGTAAATCTGACGCAAGTGCCTCCTCGTCGTCGGATCTTTCGAACATAGATGATATCACAAAAACGACTTCCCTAGCGCCGCAGTCATCCTTTGTTGGAAGTGCACTTCTTGCAACACTTACTTCCTCCACTCCGGATTCGATGCCTGCACGATCTTCTGCTCAGGTATGTAAAATTTTCTAGTTTTTTCCAGAAATTTAATCTGACTGTTTAATCACGATAATATTATAATAAGTCCTAACGTTTATATATATTTCGAAATTCAGAGTATTGAACAAATGGACTGTGCTTTGCTGATGTGGATAGGTTGAATCATTAGTATCCCTATCCTACTTAAGCTACGAAAATGTTTTCTACAAGATTGGTTTTTATACCGTCGTCATTAACTTCTGTGGGTGGATATAGTAGAATATATAGGTTGTCATACTGTTGCAAATACAGTTGCTTAATTAACGGGAGTCATACTACATCAGTATGGTGAATCCAAATTATTCAAGTTATCTTTGAGTAGTAATTTTGTCCATAGGGATTTATAACTGAATAAGATTTAATGATGATGGCAAGGCCGTCGTCGTTCCTTATACAAATTTTATTTTCCATGATAATTGAAGTACTTTTGAAGATGGAAATCGATAGATTACCTCCATGCTCAGTCTCAGTAACGAGATCGTCAACTTCAACAGTTACCCAGTCGGTTCCGTCTGTACTTGGAAATATCGTCAGAGGTTCGATCACCCAAGGTTCCTCATTTTATTAGAAAATTATCATTTGCATACACATACTTCATTTCAAAAAATTTCCTGATTTTGATGAAATAGTTTGAAATCCGTTCTGCGACAGCGCAATTCTGACAAGTTGGCTTAGTCGCATTGTCTTCTCATTATCATATGACAGATGAAAGATCTATTATTATTCCGATTAAAATTGTGGTATATACTTATAAGATTACTTTTTACTTCATTTTTAAACTGTTGACAACAATTATCTTGAATGAATTTTGGCTTGTTTATAGGGACGCCTGTGATGAGACCACCATCGTCACCAACCCCCAATAATGATTTATTGTTAGAAAAAATGAAACAAATACAAATGCTTTCTGCTGGAACGGTTGCTACCGGTGCATCTTTAGCAGCAGCGGTAGCAGCAGCTAATAATATTGCGACAAGTTCCACGCCATCAGTCCCAACACCAACACTGCAGCCTAATGCAAATGCAGCTGCAGCACTTCCTTTTTTACAGAATTCATTGGCAGCAGCAGCAGCCGCTGCTGCATTTCCTACTGCTGCTGCTGACCCGAGTATGTCGTCGTTGGCTGCTTTCTATAATCAGCTAGCAGCAATGGATCCCACCATGCAAGTGAGTATCTTTTTTTCCTCCGGGAGAAATAGTTTTTATTTTTTCCCTCAGAGAAAATTCGAAAATTTAGGCAAATTTGCAATTTGTATTTTCATGGCCTAGAGGCGTTTAATACTAATTTTTTTTAGTATGCTATGACAATGAAGATAATGCAACAAGCTGCACAACAACATGAATATGAACGTCGATTAGCTGCACTACGAGGTTACAGTCAATGATTGTTTTATTGTTTCTTTGGGGCTGTTAATTATAATTGGGGAGTTAATTCAGTTAATTCATTACTACGAGCAAAAGTTTAAAGCGCCACTGCATTTTTTAGCAAGCAGTGTGGTTGACCAGTACCGACAGCAGGCTTTGGCTTTGGGTCTTTCTGAGCAACAACAACAACAACAGATACAGAGCAGCCATCAGCAGCAACAAATGAATGCATTAGCAAATGATCAAGCAAAACTCCTGGTCAGTTTTAGATTTTTCATGAGAAAAAGAAACGGAAGATTTTTTCTTTTGTGGGAATTATTTTGATTAACCTTGAAATTTAATCTGCGCAAAATTGTACCTGAGCTGTTATTTATGAAGTTATCCCGACTAAACTTAAAGTTCCATCAGCGTAAACTATATTTGAATTTTTTGCAGTTATGGCAACAACTGATGCAGCAATCGACCAATATGAAGCCGTTGCAACAACAACAACAACAACAACAACAACAAACAATACCACAAACAGTTAACTTACAACGTACGGCAGCGGCAAACACAATGTTAGCTGCAGCTGCAGCGTCCGCAAGTGTACATCCATCGGTTGCAGCCCACTTAAGTGCTCAACCAAATACTCAACAACAACAACAAGTAAAGCAGTTTATTACAACAGCAACAGCATCGGCAGCAATATCTCCAAATATCTCGGGCAGAATGGCAGCAGGTAGTACAGAATCGCAACGTACAAACATGCAACCACTTTCGTCAACAGCTTCTCAACTCTACAATGATTTTCGTAATGCTGAACAAATGCGTAAAGAGCTAGATGAAAATGTACGACAGGTGGAAGCACAACAAAAACTTGTACGATATATTTTTATTTATTGCTAGCAGTGTATTTAAACAGTATAACGTCGCTATTTCATGTGGAATCGGAAGACGTGCATGTGACGAAAGTTGTCTTAACGTTAGCTATAGAACGAAAATGCAGCGAGTGCTTACATCCTCTGCAGGATGACACTGAACTTATCTATTACTCACAGTTCTTTCTAAAGTATTTACGAGAAAACTGTCCTATCCCGACCATTTCATCGCGTGGGCAGGAAAGATATTGAACAGAATTATCGCAGTACGATGGCAGATTAGGTTTGAAACGTATCAGCTGAGGGGAGAAGATATTAACCATCTGACGAAAAGTTATTCGGGTACATAATATTTTTCCCCGTGAATTCATGCACATTTATTGTACATGAATTCAAAGCATTGATAACTCCTTCTTTATTAGCGAAATAAGGATAAGTCTGTTGCAGTTATGGTAATTCATCTTAGAAATAGCTAAAGAAATATATATCATTCGTTTCATATGTTCATATGTATCATTTTTTCTTTTTTTTAGCAGGAAGAAATCCGTTATATAGAGCAACAGCGAAGGCGTGTCGTCGAAGTAAGTTGTGTTTTGGATACTGTGTGTTCTATAGCAAAGTGTATTTGACAGTTCTACTTTTTTCATATCCACTGATGTGAAGATTATCGAAGAAGGATTATATTTGTGGAATATGCTGCAAGATCCCTAACTTATTCATTTATTAATTTGTTTCATTAGCGGGAATGTTGTTGGAAGATGGTGAAATTAATTCTCTTGGAAACAGGATTTTAATCTCTTTTATTTTTATTGGAAATATGTTTCGAAAAATATTTATTTTAGCCGAATTTCCGAATCATTCCAGGAAGAAGCCCGTATCAGTGATGAATTAAGCCGAGTGTCGCAGATTGAATATCCACGTGCTTTACGATCGCAGGATGGCGAGGCTGCGCGTGTTCATTTGCAAACTATAGAACGTCTTAAGGAACGACATACAGCAATGCAGCATTATTTGCGAGCTTATGACGAAGGATTAAAGGCACTCAGTGGTTAGTTTTATCAATTTTTGTTTTTTGGCGTACTTAAAAAGTCCGTTTATGGGCTGCACTTTCGGGAGCACAATTACTGCAACCGCTGAACATGATATATGAGACGTCCCAACTGCATTGCCATAAAGTGATTTTCTATTTTTCAGAATCTTAATTAGAACTTCAGTGCCGATCTTTTTGATCCCTAAGTAATATTTTTTCATATTGCTTTTTTAGGAAGAAGTGCATTAACATCTGCTGGTTCTCCCGGAGTAATAGTGAGAGGTATGGGTGACGAACGTACTACTGCCGCTAGTGGTCCTGTTAGCAAAGGTGCTATGAAGGAATTTCCTCCATCGGTAACCAGGATTGGAGTTACTTCATCATCACAGACTATATCTGGTCAGAGTCTGATTGGCATAAAACGAACTTTGAATGATTCTGCGCTTGCAGCAGCAGTTGAAGGACGAGTAAGTATTGACTTGTTCAGAGCATTACGTTTTTGATTTGAATATATTTTTAGACCTAATTCAAAAGGCAACAACCTTGTCGAATTGGCGTTCTCTTTAGCCTTCAGAGGCAGACTATTTGAAAAATGTTTAAGAAAACGTCATCAGGAAAGTGTTATCAGGAAAAGTGACTTGAATTCAAATAAATGGTGCTTTTCAGTTTTATGGAATTGTTTTTGTCTAAAATTTCACGCGTCTACAATCCATTTTGGCCATTTTACCATACTGTAAATAAGATATTTCGAAACTTCAAAAAAACTCAAATTTTGCAAACAAAATTATTCTGCAGTTTGCTGGACAGAGCACGTCATGCGACTCAGCTGCGCCTGAAGGATGCACTACAAATCGACGTTCACGTGTTGACTCTCACATATATCGGAAAGGTTGGTGCTTCGTGACTGGAAGTCATACTTTTTATAGAATAGAATTTTTTCACGTTTTATTCGACTAATTTGTGGGAATTTCAATATGGTTTTTTCCTGGATGGGGTATGTGAATGACTGAAAACATATTCTATCTTCATAGGATTGGACAGCACAATGTTCGATTCAGGATCAACATCGCATCTCTTGCGTGCACAGAGCCATAATATGTCTTTCGACGAGGAATTTAATCGCACTGAGCATCGAAATATGCAGAATAACTATGAAATTAAGCGGAAATCAGGTGATTTTGCAAATCTAAGCGATTTTTTCAAATCCAGATTAATGAAAAAGCATTCAAATCGATTTTTTTCGAATTCATTTCAGCTTAACTTTCCTTATGTGGATTTTTAGTTATGAGTTGGAAATCTGACAAAAATTTCATGGGAGGCGGTATCGTGAAATCCATTAATTTTAGGATTTCGATTCGTTTCAAAAATTTTCTTCGTTAACCAATTTTCAGGCATTCACACCGTGTATCTTCCATCTTTATCCGATGTTCACCATATTCCAAGTGTGAAAACGCCTGCAGCAAGTCAAAAACGTGTCGCGTCACCGACAGTTACTGCCACTGCGCATTTTGTTTGTACCACACCGAATAACTCTCCACCTACATCTCCACATCCACAACCACTTGCAGCTTCAGCTCCTTCAACATCCATATCTCGAATATCTCCAGCTCAGCAGCAGCATCACTTTCCTCAGTTTGTGCCCACTTTGTCGCAGCATCAAGCCAGATTTTCACCATCTCAGTCCACCTCTGCTCCAAGTACTGTAAGTGTTTCTCCACATGGACTTCCAACGACTGCTATTCTTGGACGTCCAGTCGTAAGCCCCGTAAACAGTTATACCTCTGGAGTACGTACTCCAGTTTCCGCACTCGTTTCACCGCGGACACCCCTTTCCATCAATCCAAATCTGCCATGTTCACATTCAACACATGTTTCACCACGTAATTCATCAAGTTTACTCGTATCAACACCTACGACTTCGTCTCCTTTCCAGGTTCTTTGATATTTTGCTAGTAAAAGAATGGTCAGTAATACTTTACAAACGACTTTTGGAAAAATTGAAAAAGCTTGCGTAAAATTTTTCCTATCCTGGAAAGTTTCTAAAATTTGATGCGAATAAGGCGAGTGTGAAGTTGAATGCATGACAAAAAAAGGCATCAGTTAAAACCGTTGTAGATGAAACATTTGAATCAGGGTGTGTTTGATCAAACAAGGAAAAGGGCTAGTGGTATTCTGGAGTCAGTGTTAGGGTCAATTTGCATAAAACTTTCTCCAAGTTTTTCGATTGGAATTTTCCATTAAACTGCAACGACTTTTGTAGCATAAACCTTATTTTTCCATGCTTCTTAAAATATTTCCTTACCTTTTGTAATAGTCGATCTATAAATTGTTTTTTTTTTTTTTTTTTAACCACTTCTCGCATGTTACGTTTGATCCTTTAGAACTGACTTTTGGAGGAGGTTTATTGAATATTCCATGTTCCAATGTTACTGTAGAGCAGGTGTTTCTTTTTTTTTTTTTTTTTTGAGGACAATTTGCACTGTTACAGATATCGACATTAGGGATCTTATCACCGAAGGTATCATCTCAAAGTATCTCCAGTTCACCGACATATCAGACACCTGCAGTTGTTCCTGGAAATACTTTGGGCGCATCGGTTCCTTCCATGCTTGTAACAGGCGCGGTAGATGTTAATGATGATGGTGCGAATGCGATAATAACTGCAACTGAGGTATGATACATCTTCCAAAATAAAACTGCATCTGTAGTGATTCTGTAGAATTTAAGCAAATATGTCATTTTTGCTGTCGTTATAACAGGTAGTTTATAATTTGCTTGAAACACCTATTATTTAGGTTTGTTTAGTTTTGTGATGAAATTTGGTTAAGTACTATGGAATTTTTTTTCAAGTTTGATCGTGTGATTTTATAAAAAAAAAATGAAAAAATTTACGAAAAGAAAATGAATAAATTGTAGGACGAAGGAAAACAAACCCTTATAGAAAATCAGCAGCGCTCGGAGTCTGTTGCTGTCGCGAATTACGAACCGCTATCACCTGATACCTCCGATACCGCACCTACATCTCAAACAGGTTATTTTTCACTTTTCTTCTCTAACTTGATGTAGTGCGAATTTATGGATCGAGTTCTTTTAAATTCTTTTAATTTTGACCTCAGATTCCCAAACTATCGGGAAGCGGGCATTTCAGAGCACCTAGGTTATTTTCGAGTAAAGAAAGTTTTTGGGTTGCTTTTTCTTCAAACTCTATTCATATCTAAAGATATTTTCAAATCATTATTATTCTATATCCAAAATTTCAATTTTTTTTTTTTTTGATAACGAAAGTTGGACTTTTGTGTAATATATGAATATAATATGTTATACTACTAATTTGATAGCCTAGAGAATTGCCGTTACTTTTATTTAAACCCATGAAACAAAACCTAATAAACTTGTATGTAATTCGTGTCATTTTTTTTCAAGTGGATTTCAGACTCTTCTACCGATCAGGCTACAAATTTACCTCTTTTTTCATTTCTGAATTTGCCGGATAATGGAAATGGTACACTAAGTGCTCCAACAATCCGACCAGTTGCTTCTTCTCCGGATGATTCCCTGTCAAATACGCGAAATATACCAACTGCAAATATTATTCCACCTCAGTTAATAACAACAACGACAAGTGGGAACATGACATTGCCTATGAAACCACCACCGCAACCGATACGATAAAGGCAATCTGGAGAATCAGATCACATTTGACTAAATATTTCGTGATATAAAAATAAAAAACAATTAAGATAACAATAAAGACATATTGAATTGAACTATTGATGGCCATAAAACGACCACAGTTTGAAACCAAAATACCAATTTAGAAAGAAGCAATCAATCAGTAAAAAACTACGTAGTAGAACGACCCCATGGCAGGTCGA